>NW_025407941.1:0-304717 GCF_008403515.1 Naegleria fowleri | reverse complement strand
TTCTCTCCATAACTTTTTGAAAAGGGATTTCATAGACATCATGTTGCTTTTCTTATCATGTTCATTCGATTCAAACTCATCACGAGCATCCAATAAGAAAGGGTCAACTTCTTGAATGTTAAAAATATCCTCTTCACTCTCGAACACATCTTCATCTCCTTGCAAGAATTCATCCCTTTCTTCAAAGACATCCTTCTCGCCCATAAGGAATTGATCATGTTCTTCGAAAGGATCTTCTAGATCTGGAGTTAGCTCATCCAACTCTGTAACATCATTCTCCAATTTGGCATCTGCAACATCAAAGACATCTTCGTCCCCAATTACAAAAGGATCAACTTCCTCGACCTCAAAAGGATCTTGAGAATAAAGAGGTAAATCTTCGTTGTTGGGCAAAAACGGATCCTTCTCTACGCTCTCTATTACATCTGTTTCTTCTTCAGAGTCCACAAATGTGTTATTATCATTGGAACCATCCTTCGCATGATCGTTTTGCAAGTCATATCGAGAATGTCCTGTTGAGTCAGGTGTGGCTTTATCAATAAGATAAATATCGGAGTTCAAATAATTGGCTGCTGATGTGATAATCAAACCCGAAGGTCGCAAGAGCGTAGCCGTTGTTGTCATTCTGATTTTTTTTTTTGAAATTTATTTCCAGAGCGCGCTGGAAGAGAAATATTGCTTTTTATTCAAGACAAGCCTTGAACGCCTTGCTCCACTCTTTCACCAAATCATAATTGTCAAACTTGTAACTCACATGGAATTCGACCTCATGCTCATCAATTTCGAGGGCATTCGCATCAGAGTCTTTGGTAATTGCGATATTGTACTCTCCCGTAATATCATCTGTAACTTTGAAAGGAATAAACCATTGTTTGGACGGAGTAATTACCAAGAGGCAATCAGAAAAAAGATAAACTGAGTGCATGTCTGTCCCCGTTGATAGAATGCCCTCCTTGAGTAGACTTCTCTTTTTGGTTAGCAAATCTGAAATTTTGTGTTTTCTGGAAAGTTCCAGCACTTTGAAAGTGGAATAATTGCTATCCATAACCTCGTGTCCAATGCTTTGTAATTCACCAATACAATTCAACATGGATTTAACAGAAGGATCATGAGGAACATAGTGCTCCAAATCTTGTACAGGTTCAGTAATTTGGCTTAACATTTCTAATGGTAGAAGCAAATAGAAAAACTACAAACATGAATTCATCTCCATTTAAGCAATGGTCTGTATCAACAATACTTACTAAATCATTCGATTTGGATGTTACCAGCGCATGGAATTTTGGATTTTGTTGAAGAGTTGTTAAACATGTTTCCACAGCTAAAGGAAGAGACCTAACATATTTAACAAACACATCCTTCATTGCCTCAATATTCGACGCATCCCAAATTTCGTTGTGACTGTCAGAAGAGTCACTAGCTGCTTTCAAGTCAGCAAGCATGTTGGCATTTGAGCTTCTCACTGATCCCAAACAGGAGAACACTGAGCTAAACTCATCACTGCTCAGCAAGCCTTTATCAAATATATCATTGGCATATGATGCAAAACATTCCTGGATGTGTCCTTGGATTGTTTCGTACCGATTAATGATCTCTGAAATAATCTTTTTCGCTATCAATTCATTTTCATCCAATTCAAGATCGGATGAATTATTTTTTTGTTCAGGTTCCTTGAGTAAATTTGGGGAATGGCCCTCATTTTCTTCCTCGCTATGATGAGAGTGGTTATCCAGATCTTTATCACTCTCTTCATCATCAGATAAATTGAAAGGCATGTTATGATCGTCATTCAGGATTTTGTTTTCCTTCACAACGTCAGAATCTATATTTTGAAATTGATTCTCTTGTGATGGAATGGAGGAGTGTGACACATTTGTTGGCTTTTCAACATCATTCTCAACTTGTTGTTCTTTGTCATTAGTCACCTCTGTTTCTTCCTCCTCTTGAGATTCATACTCGATCTCATTTTCTTCGTCATCGTTCTGCTCATGTTCAGACAAGGATCTTTGTTCATTATCCTCAGAAACACTTGGATTATTTGTCAACGTTTTCTTTGTTACCATCTCATCATTTACAGGAGTTATTTCGTTTGTTTCTGAGGGTTCACGTGGAGTCTTTTTTTCTTCACCACGCTCTTTTTGATCGCTGGGGTTAGTTGTGTCGAGCTTTTTCTTGCTTGCTAATTTTTTCATGACCGGATATTGAATGTTTCCCTTTTTCTTGGCCAGAATCTTTAGATTTTCTTGTCGCAGTTTCTCCATACGAGCTTTATACAGCTCCTCTCCTGATAGTGGAGGTTTCTTTTCTTTCAACTGAGCTAATTGTTTTCTTCTCTCCTCAGTTTCCTTTTTCTTTCTTTCCATTTCCATTTCCTTCTTTTTTCTCTCTTCTTCCTTCATTCGTTCCATTTCTTTTAGCTTTGCCTCTTTAATACGTGCGGATTTTTTCAAGTTTTCTTCTAAAATGGCCTTAGCAACCTTTTCACTATATTCAAATCGTTTCTTGAATACAAGTTTGTCTTCCTCAATGGTCTTTTTTGGTTTTGAAGGTGGAACATATTTTCCCTCAGGCACATAGGCAGGCTTTTTTGAAGCAGTGTAAGATTTTGAAATGCTTTTCTTTGCTTCGTTAATTTCTTGTAGTTTCTTCAAATAACCATCACATGAACCATACATCTCAGTTTTGTACTTTTCTTTTAAGCTATTTCTAAATTCAATCTCTTCCCGATTCTTTTTTTGTAAATCAACTCTCCATTGAGGAAGTACTGATAGTTTCTCAAGAGATTTAAGCTCACGAGGGGTTGGTTGATAGGGTTCCGATAGTTTTGAACGAGGTGTTTTGTTTGCCCCTTGAAAGAAGTCGTTTTTAACCTGTAAGGGTTTCAGATCAACAAGTTCCGAATTTTCCTTCCTCTCATGCATTCCTAATTTGGAGGTCGTTGTATGATGTGATGTGTGTCGTTCATCTTCTTGTTGACATACACGATTTTCATGAAAGTCTCCATCTCTGATTTGATGAATATCAATGCTTTCAGGTAGGGGCTCCCTTTCCGTCTCGTCTCTGGACGCGCTTTGACCCATCATGATGATCGGTGTTGAAGAAGTCTCGAGGCTGGAGAAATTGTTTTTTTCTTCTTGTGAGGTTGTATTTTCCATCATTTTTTTAGTACACGGAAAATGGTATTTGTAATTCATGGCGCCAAAGTTCTGTGCTTCAATTTTCTCTGGTAAGCCCTGACCATGTTGTTGAACCGCTACTACTAAAACTGAACATACACACTTTTCAAGAAACATTCCATTGTTTTGCAGGCATTCACAGAATAAGGTGAGAGTATGGGAAAAATAGCCCCTTTTTCAATTTTTCTTTCCCAAAATAAAAATGGAAAACAAATAAAAATTTTTTAAAATAAAAAAATAATTATCCAAAATTCATCATAAAAAATATTCCATCATGGCCACCAAAAAATCAAGCAGTATCCAACAATTATTACAGGCCGAACAAGAAGCCACCGAAATTGTTAAAGAAGCAAAGAAGCGTAAGTAGAACTCCTTCAGGAGGGTTTACAAATATACATGTTCATCACGCTCATATTGTTGTTTGTTGATGGATTTTTTTGTTGTTGAAACCGATACCACATTGTTGGTCATTGGTTATCATCATCATCACCTATTATCATTTCGTTGCGTTCTCTCACACAACGTGATGTACAATCTCCATACAAATATCACCTACCATGCGTTTACTGATACCATCATCATCAACAACATCATCCGTTCACAACATCATCAACTCCACATTTTCACTCAATAATAGAGAGATTACTCAAATTGAAGGAAGCTAAAGATGAAGCAGAGAAGGAACTTCAAAAATTCAGACAAGATAAAGAAAAGTACTTCCAAAAGTTCGTAAAGGAACAAATTGAGGCAGGTGGATCCAATACTGCTCTCCAACAAAAAAAAGAATCAAATTATTAACAACATCCAACAAAATGCACAAATGAAGAAGGCTGCAGTTGTGGGATACCTTGTTGATAATGTGATTGGAAATATTAATGTAGATTTAGAAAAGGAACAAAAGGCCTTCATTGAGAAGAGATCAAAGTAAATTTTGCACGAATAATAAATTATTAGAGCTCACAAAATCATCAAAATCGCATTCTTCTTAATTAGAGTGGCAACTTATGAGATTCAAATGATTCAGTTTTGTTCCAATCGAATAATCACTTGTAACAAAAACCTAAAGATAAAAAATGTTTCAGTCATCACAAACGTGTCGATTATATTTGCATAAAAGGTCCAATTCCCTTGCACCTTCCGCTTGGCTATTGCTGGCTCGAAACAATAGTTGCATCACAAACAATTACAGAAGGTCATTCTTTCATTCTTCACTTCTTCAACTCAATCAAAATTCGCAACAACAACCCTCGGATCCCAATTATGATTCAAAAAAACAATTTTATGAACAATCTCGATCTGTTCTCTCCGTCTTTCTCGAATACAAACAATTCCTCATTGGCTCTACTTTTCACTTCTTTGGTGATTTTATCAAGTACAGAGAAATGAGAAAAGAAATATCTTATCGACCTTTTCGAGTAGCCTCCAGAAAGGAACTTTTATTTATGAATGGATTTAGATTTGATTGTGTGAAATTATTGATACCAACTGGACTCATTTTACTCCTATATCCAAAGTTATTATTGGCTTATTTACCTTTGTGTTATTATTATCCCAGCATTAGACCCTCATACTATCAGAGTGAAAAATTGAAAAAGGCAATTCGAGATAACTCACACCAAATGAGAAAGGAGCAAAGAGATGTAATTATTCAAGAAGTATTAAGACAAGTATCATTACTTTCTTTTGGAAGTAACAATGCAAAGGCATTGCAAAATGGTGATGAGACTGACAAAATTCTAAACGACCAAATCTCTCTATTATTGTCAGTCATTCAAAAAATTAATGCTCTCAAATCTCATCCATTGCCTCTTAAGATTTTACCAAATTTAGACTCATTATTGAAGGAGCTAAAGCAATTGGATCAATCTGAATTGTTCACACAACATCTAACTATAGACAAATTGTCAGACAATATTATCGATAGCTTGTGTAGATATAGTTTTGTCGCTCGTTTGATTTTTAATGGAATTAGTGGAGTGTTCAAATTGACAAATAGTGGTTCTATTATAGGGAGTAGATCTGGAGGGTTGGAGTCGGGAATGCATTCTCTCAAGTATATGATGAACCATCTGTTCATGGGAGCGTCTGCAACAAGTATCGACTTTATTCGAAGAATGCTGCCTCAACGATACAAACGAAAATTGTTGAAATATTATGTGCATCTCATTCGTGAAGATGACATGTTCATTCATCAAGTGTTAGATACCATGAGCATTAAGGAATTAATTGAAGCAAGTTACGTAAGAGGATTTGTTCATGAGTGGAAGTACAAATTCAGTGGTGAGGATGGAAAAAGCAGTTCTTTGGATCAACCCTCATCGACTCATGACCTTAAGGTCAACCACAGAGCAGTTCTCGTGTCATACTTAAAATTGTGGTGTGAATTTAGCTCTAATGTTCAAAATGACAATTTGTTGTTGTTTGTGACAGTTTTGCTGTTCATTCATTGATAGGGTTGATGACTGACCATGGTCGATCTTCATGCACAATTTAATATAAATATGGTCGGGTTGCTTTGGATAATTTTTACACAAATGAAATGTGAAAGAAATAAAACAACTATTGGGAATTCATTCAATTTATTTTGAAAGAGTGACAAACAACGCCGAATAATACCTGATCACTTCAGTTCCAGAACCCCTCAGAGTTGATCTAATAGGATGCAGACTCTGATCATTCAAGGTAACAGGATCGTCATATACCAGACTACCACCCATTGTCATTTGCACCTTTCTCAAAATCGTGATGAACTCAAAAAGATGGCAGTGAGAGCCTCGTGACTATACTTGTTGATCGTATCCATAAACCAAAAGGTCATCGATTCCGCCATCTCAAAGAAGAAGCTTTACTTCTTCATCTTTTCAACAATCTTTTCCAAATCTTGTTCGGTGATATGATTACCAGTCTCCAATTTGGAAAAGTAAACGGTACCATTCTCATCAGTGATTTCGAATGCACCTGTTCTTGGTGATTTTGTTTTGGTATTACCCTCCACTACCGCACCAGGAACATGCTTTTCAATATATGTTTTGGCGTTACGGAAGCGAGAGGCGTATCCTTTTGATGATGGAATCAGAAATCAAGCAATTTCAAGATGGAATTGATCGTCCAACATGTCGTAAAGACCATTGATGTATTTGACCGTAGCGTACAGGATTAACGTTTGAAGGTCGGTTAGAATCATTGGTAATACAAACCTCAGGCAGTACAGTATTCAATATGATACTTCATGAGTGAGAGTAGGGTGCGTGTGAGCTTAATTTTTTTTGTTTTGTGGAGGATTGATCACACCTCACGTGTTTACAATGCTATTAGTTCGCACGAGAGAAATTTGTTTCATACTTGAACAAACTCGATATGGGCCCAATTTGAACATACGGACCTAAACGTTTTCAAGGTAGAAATTCTAAAATAATTAAAGTGAGTCTATTATTAAGGGGAAATTACTCAAAGTTGTCTCTCTAACCTTTCTCCAAGTCTTTGTCTATTTCATCATCATCATCACGGTCATTCTTTTGGAAACAACGGAATTTCTTATATTTCAAACTAAAAAATATCCATTCTTGAATATCAAATAAGGATGCCATCATTCATTGAGTTTTTAGGTAAAGAACCATCGAAGGATATGTAATTCATGCCCTTGAGAAGATCATTCCGAAGCAATGAGAAGAGGTCCAAACATGAAGAAGATATTCACGTCGTCTCCACAAATATTCACTAAAGCAACAATAACATTCTCTTGCAAAAAACGTTGAGATGATGATTCAGTTGGACCGATCCTTTCTGAATCAGCATCATCACTCATGGATGCTCTCAGTCATTATTATTCTCACAATGGTTCATCTTTGTACAACAGCTGTTGTTGATGTCAAACACAACATTACAACGTTTGCAGGTAATGGAAATCCAACGTTTAGTGGGGATGGAGTTTCAGCCACGAGTAGTGGAATGAAACCATTTAACTGCCAAGTGCTACCTTCTGGAGATGTAATATTTGCTGATTTTGATAATCACAGAGTGAGGAAAATTGATTCGCAAACAGGCTTGATGTCGACCATTGCAGGAACTGGTTCAACTAATTACAATGGAGACAATCAATTGGCTACCTCTGCAAATCTCAATCATCCAATAGGAATATTTGTTTCATTGTCTGGGAGTATTTATATTGCTGAATATGGAAATCACAGAATACGAAAAATTGAAACAAATGGATTAATATCCACTATTGCGGGTAAGTTAAACAAAATTGGACAAAATATTTTGTTCATCTTTAAGGAACGAAGGGACGGGTGTTGCTGGTTCGAGTGGAGATTATGGACCAGCTATTTCAGCTCAAATTAACTCCCCCATCTGTGTTTATGAGCATTCGAATGGAGAAGTGTATCTATGTGACTCTTTTAGCCATAAAATTCGAAAGATTTTCACTAATGGAACCATTGTGACCATTGCTGGCACAGGTATTGGAGGAGCATTAGGCGATGGAGGACTCGCAACAGATGCACAACTTTATCAGCCAAGCCAAGTCTATGTGAATGCAAGTGGCGACATTTTAATCATGGACCGACTGAACCACAGACTTCGCCACATCGATACTCAAGGAATTATTTCTACCATTGCAGGAACCACACAGGGATACAGTGGAGACAATGGTTTGGCAACCAATGCACAATTATCAATTCCAACAGGATTTTTCCTGGCGCCCATTGGAGACATTTTTATTGCAGATTACAGTAACGGGAGAATTCGAAGAGTAGACTCACAGGGAATCATTTCAACGGTGGCTGGAAGCGGTTCTTCAGGTTTTTCTGGAGACGGTTCTTCTTCCTTGGATGCCATGCTGTATGATCCAAGTAGCGTTTTTGTGACAACGAGTGGAGAAATCTATTTTACTGATTTCAACAACAATAGAATTAGGAAATTGAACCCTTATTGTGACAATAATGGATACATCTTTGACTCAAATTCGATGAAATGTGTTCCAATTTGCTATGGGCAAACACTAAACAATGCTTGTGGAGGACCACAACAAGGTTTATGTATTGCTCCAAATCAATGCCAATGCACCAACAGTTATACCGGACCAACCTGTTCCACTCCTATTTGTTTTGGTATTGATGCCACCGACACTACACACGTGTGTAGTGGTAGAGGCACATGTGTGAATCCAAATCAGTGTCAATGTTCTCCTCATTATTACGGGAGCCATTGTGAAGTGACAACTTGTTTTGGAATATTTAGTAATAATACTCAAAGTGTATGCTCTTCACGAGGGACATGTATTGATTATAACACATGTCAATGCAATCCAAACTACTTCTCCTCGCAATGTGAAGTAAGCAAATGCTTTGGATTCTTTTCAAATTCCTCAAATGTTTGCTCTTCTCACGGAACATGCCTGGACACGAATTTGTGTAAATGTGATACCAATTATTTTGGAGATCAATGTGAAGCGACGACATGCAATGGAGTTTTTAGCAACACTTCATTGGTATGCTCATATAACAATGGAACATGCTCATCTTTCAATAATTGTACCTGTCACTCTGGTTACACTGGAAACAATTGTGAAATACCTCTTTGTTTTGGAATTCAAAGTGATGCTCCATCGCTCGTTTGCAGTGCACATGGCTCATGTGTGAGAAAAGATACATGTCAATGTGTTGAAGATTGGAGAGGCGCGAATTGCTCCATACCACTTTGCTTTAAAATACCTGCTACGGATTTTCAGGTTTGCTCTTCAAGAGGACCATGTATTTCAAACAATACTTGTTTATGTGATGCAATGAAATACGATGGTCAAGAATGTCAGTTTTACAAATGTTATGGAATATCTTCGAATAGTTCTAATGTTTGCAGTGGTAATGGCGAATGCATTAATGTGGATAAGTGCAAATGTAAATCAGGTTATGGAGGTGACAAGTGTCAATACTCATCATGCTATGGAATTTTATCAAATTTCACCTCTGAGGTATGCAGTGGAGGAAGAGGTCGTTGCAATTCTCTTGACAATTGCACATGCTATTTCGGTTATCATGGAGATGAATGTCAATTTACCAAATGTGGTGGAATTGACTCAAATAGTAATTTGACTTGTAACTTTGGAAACGGTACTTGTGTGGATTATAACACTTGTAAATGTAATTCACTTTATTTTGGAAATAATTGCCAATTTCCTTCTTGCTATGGATATTTGTCCAACGATTCAAAAGTGTGTAGAGGAAAAAGAGGATCATGCCTATTACCTGACACTTGTCAATGTAACCCACATTATTTCGGTAACCAATGTGAATTTACGACATGTTTTGGAATTAATTCTGAAAACAACACTGTTTGCAATGGAAATGGAATCTGCCTTGATTTTAACACTTGCGATTGCCACAATGGATGGACAGGTCCTGAGTGTAAAGAAACTTATTGTTTTGGAAGACTCTCAAACTCGACTTTCGAAGTTTGTAGTGGACATGGAAATTGCACTGCTCACAATCAATGTGAATGCAATGACAAGTTTTATGGTAAAGACTGTTCCATTCATTCGTGTTTTGGAATTTCTGCAACAAATTCCTCCGTGTGCAACGAAAACGGTCTTTGTGTTGCTTTAGATATTTGTTCATGTTTGAATGATACCATTCATTACGACTGTTCTTTGTTATTTTTGCGCAACGAAAGACTTGTGCTTGGATTTTCAAGTGTACAAGCATTTATTGGAGAAACGGACAATGTGACATCTCAGTTAACCATTTTGGATTCAAGATTTCTACGATATTATGCTGGAAGAGACATTAAAATTGTTTGGGAAATTGTGATGGATGGAATCTCGCTAATATACAGGATTGAGAAGTTCATCGCGTTTTTGAGCAGCGCTTCCAATATGGCAATTTCGACTTCTCTTCCCTCTGCCATTGCTCAAACAGGAAATGTGACGGCTTTTGCATCCTTATTTGACGTCAAAACTCAACTCGCCATTTCAGAACGAATATCTTCAAGGCAGAATTTGAGAGTAATGAATGTTCCTCCTCAAGATCCAAATGAGAGCTCCCTCATTATTGGAATTGCAGTTGGTGTGGGTGCTCCTCTCTTTGCAGTGGGTTCCGCAGCATTAATTGTCACCTCTGTGGTGGCTGTTGTATTGAAAAAGAAAGCTGTTGCGGCTGCAACGGCAAAGAAAATTGACGTGGCGCGACATGTGGATGTCGAGATTGAGCAAGGGTTTTGAGTTTTGAAACCCTTAATTAAGATTAATAATAATTAATTATTGGAAAATAATGTTGTAACATTTTAATAATAATGAAAACAAGAAACCTTAAATCATTTATATGTACATCAAAAATAGATTTGTTACAATTCATCATTGTTTGGTTTTGCTTATTCTTTGTTTCCAAATTTTAGAGGACGTACAGAGAAAAATTCTTTCAAAGTCCCATCAGAAATGGCCGCTCTATTCTTTTGGTGTTCTCCAACCAACTTTTGAAGTGTCTCATCAACATCTTACCAGTGCTGTACTTTTCTCTAATTTCCTCTAACTTGCTGTCATCCTCTAAAAAGAATTCTAAATATTTGAATGATACATCCACTTCGAGATCAGCTCCAAATTGCATTTGTTCTTCCTTGGTTGCACGTCCACCGCTGAAATTCGTTTGTTTTTTTGATTTTCTCTTCAATTTGGTTTGGAGTTTCTGTTAAATAAATCGATGATGTTTCAGAGGAGGCAGACATTTTCTTGGATGCTCCTTGCAATGCAGGGAAGAACTTGGAATGAATGACACTTTGAGTTTTCCATTTCAATTTTCTGGCAACATCACGGAAATAAGGATCTTGATCAATGGCACATGGAATCAAACAAGCATCATTTCCAGTTACCTTAGATTCACAATTGAAACATTAATACAGAATACATACAAAAGAAGAGTCATAAATAATCATCCATGATAAATTAAGTCTCAAATTTACCTACTTTCATTTAATGTGTTGTCAAACGTTTTGCGACATTTTGCAATATCTTGAGGTAGATACACTCAAGTCTGCTCTGTCGTGTCGGCACTGAAATAGCTCGTGGAATACAATGCAAAAATATTCAATAATTAAAATAAGCTAGCACAATTCAATTGCAGACTTGATGATGAATCTCATGAACATCACAATAATGTGTAATGTGTATGATGCATCAATTATTGATTTACATGAAGGTGTGCCACATCAATTATTCACATTATTATTGGAACTGTTTGGAGTATCTTTTTGATAAGCTGTTTCTCTGATATGATCATGATCACTTGACATGATACCAGCTTGTTTCATGATGAAAATTTCAGCAGCATTACCCTCTCCTAATGCTTGCTTCGACTGTTTTGCCTTTGCTCTATATCTTAGATCGATTTGCACAGATTCACTCAAAGGGAATATCCAACATTCAATTACATTAATTTCAAACTCGGAGTCGCTAGAGAGCTGAGGGCTAAAGGAGTATGTAATTAAATCTCCACATGTTTTCCCAAAGCGCCAATCTTGTTCAATACACAACGAAAAGCATCCAATTCTTCCACCAAATGCTAACCCATTGTATGGATTATACTTATTTCCAAAATTGAAATATACATAATTTTCATTTTTGCCACTAGCAGGAAAAACTTTAACAATTTTCTTTGCTTCTGAATTTTCATTATTTTCTTCAGTGTCTACTTTAAATAAAAAACAATTACTATTTCCATAAAACGAAGACTTCTTTTCCAGTGAAATGCTAGTAAAAGCTCCAAATATATTATTCTCCATATCTTTGATGATAATTAGCATGGGACCATGATACATGACAATTTCAGCAAAAGTTGCAATAGATGCTCCGTTTTTCTTATTACTATACAGCATGGTCCATTGATTATGGAGCTTTTGTTCCAATGGTAAACTTGCTCTTATCTGTTGTGCAATGGAATTTCCTTCATCTCCGATTAGAATTTCAGATTCTCCCAACAATTGTGGAGCATCAAAATAATAACTACTTGAAGATGAAAATGGGGTTGATGGTTGTGTATTTGCTTCGGGTGTTTCTTGCTGAGGCGTATCATTATTCGGTAGTTCCGATGATGAGATTGGTGTTTGTTCAAGTGGAATGGAAGAAACTCCGTTGCTATTATTTGTGGTGTTGGAATTTGGTGATACAACTGTTTCCGTTCGGTTCAGGGAAGTTGGAGTGGTGGTGGAGGAGACTTTTTCGGTGCTTGTTTTGGCGTGGTGATGATGAGAGGATCCTTGATTGCCCATTTTTTTTAATGATGAAATCGATTGAACATGAATCAATTCTTTCGTTCGAAACATTGTTCGGCGTTTCTCGGAGAGGCAAATCTTCCGACAAACACAAATTGCAGCTGTCTCCGCAATGATAGAGTGCAGCCAAGACAAAAGAGATGATGGATGTCGTTACCAGAAGAACTAGAATGCATCAAAGAAGAAATTGAGCAAGGAATGAAGTCTATTATCAATCCAACCTATTTCATGATCTTTCAAGAACAGATCCAAGAGGTTAATATTTCTGGAGCTCTACTTTCTTGTCCTTATTTTGCAAGAATAATAGAATCTCATTTGCAATTTGAAAATGTTAAGAACTTTATTGATAAAACCAAGACCGTATTTCAAACAAGAATACATCAAGAAAGAATTGACAAACTGTAACTGCAGTATCATCATAAATGGATACAGTTCACAAGCACACAACAAGCTAGAAAAGATCGTTGTGGTTGGAAAAATATTCACAAACATATGAAACTGATGTCTTAAATGGGTTTTTGTTATTTTAGTTCATTAGCAAGTTGTTGCAACTCAATATTGTCAGCTTGTGGAATATACGAAGAAAATTGGTTATTTAGAGAAGCTTAAAAAATTCTCATGCGGGTTCAGAGAATCGAACTCTGGACCTTAGGATTATGAGACCTACGCGCTGCCGACTGCGCTAAACCCGCTTTACAATATATAGTTTTGCGAAATTGATAAGAATGAAGAAATAAAGGATCATCACCCGTCATTCCTTGTTTGAAACATTGTGTTGTTCATCGGATTAATACAGCACAAACATGTGTGCGGAAACCATTTGAAACTTTTACCTTCTCTTGTCTCACCCTTTTTGTCCCATTTAATTGGATCGAGCATTTGTTTTGGACTCAAATCCTTCATCTGCTGGTTTCTGATTTGGAAACAAACCCTTCTCATCAATGCCATGCAAGGTGTCAGTCCATAAACACCACATCCACAATTCCTTTTAAAAACTTCATTCACTAACCCTCACAAACTCAAACCATCAAAAAAAAAACAACAACAAGATGAAATCATTATCACTTGTTTTGCTATTTGCTCTTTTACTCCTTGCTGCATCCATCTACGTAGCAGGAGATGTAGACACTTACAAGAAGGTTGATACTTACAAGAAGGTCGACACTTACAAACCTCCAAAGAAGAAACATTGTCGTAGAAAGTGTGTCCTTCACAAGTACATTCGTGGAAAATGTCTCAAACACAAGTGGGTCGGTCGTAAAAAGTATTGTGACAAGTACACTGTCGTTGGAAAAGGTCGTTGCTTGAAGCATAAAAGATATTCCAAGTGCGACAAGTACAGCAAGCCATACATCAAGTGTGTTAGACACAAGTACAAGAAGTATTGCCACAAGTATGAAACAAAACAAGTCTGTGATAGTTATGGCACTCGTAAATATTGCAAGAGACACTTCCATAAAAAGTATTGTGTCCAAACCAAGAAGTACAGAAAATGCACCAAATGGGGAAGAAAAAAGACCACTTGCAAAACTCCAAAAAGAATTCCAATTAAGAAGTGTTACACCAAGAAGAAGTGTGACAAGTATGTGGACTCCTATGCTCCTTCAAGAAAATGCAAAACCGTTCGTAAATGTCGCGTCGTTGGTTACAAGACCAAATGCTTAAAGCACAATTATCGTCGTTATTGCAAGAGACACAAATGTTACACCAAATGCATGTCTCACAAGTACAGAAAATATTGTCGCAAATGGAGCACTCGTAAATATTGTAATCATTACAAGAAGGTGACAAGATGTTGTCAACACAAGAAGAAGAAATATTGTGTTCACAAAAAGACCTATCCAGCCAAGTGTATTCATAAAAAGTATTGGAAGAAGTGTTGTAAGAGAGCACCACCAAAGAAGAAGTGTACCAAATACAAGTACACCAAAGGAAGAAAGATTTGTAAGAGTCGTGCTCCTTCCAAGAAGATTTGTGTCTATAAGAAGAGAGTTTGTAAGAAGAAGAAGAAGAAGGTTGACATTTACAAGAAAGTTGATACTTACAAGAAGGTAGATACTTATAATTAAGAAGAATTCCATGTTGAACAAGTTGAGAAGGTTCATTTCTCCTAGTTGTTGTTGTTGTTGTTTGTAAATATGAACGCATTCAACAAGACTGGAGAATATTGCTTCTCAATAATAAAACTATCGTGTGCTTACCCTCTACTCGGAATGGTCAAATGTTGTTAGGGTTCGCCTTCTTGCTTGGACATTCCTCAACATTCGCGTTTGAATGAACATGGCACTGTTTTCGTCCAAGTACAAGTTTGTTTGTTCTTGGTTCGTCTTGTTTGGTTGTCCAACAGCATTAAAATTCCAAGTTCAGCTGCCAAAACTCAAACCATCAAAAAAACGTCAACCTTTCAACAACAAAACAACAATGAGTGATTTAAAGATTTGCGTGATGGGATCAGGTGGTACTGGAAAGAGCTGCATCACCATTCAATTCATTCAAGGTAGCTTTGTCGAACGTTACGACCCAACCATCGAAGATTCTTATCGAAAACATCTCGAAGTCGATCAACGCGTTCGAGTTTTGGACATTCTCGATACGGCAGGTCAACAAGAATATTCAGCCATGCGTGACTCCTACATGCGAACAGGAGATGGATTTGTTTTCGTTTTTGATTTGACAGATCCTTCTTCCTTGGTCGATGCTCTTGAAATGCATGAACAATTACAACGATCCAAAGATAGAGATGACGTTCCTGTTGTCCTTGTTGGTAACAAGTGTGATTTAATCAGCGAAAGAGCCATTTCAAGAGAAGAATGTTTGGCAGCAGCAAAGAAATTGGGAAATTATTGTAAATATGTAGAAGCCTCTGCAAAGGAGAATGTGAATATTACAACCATTTTTGAGACAGTGGTGAAATTGGTGGATGGTTATGAAGTGGATGAGCAAAATGGTGAGGAGACTGACGAGGAGGAAAATGCCACCAATTCTCAGAAGAAGGAAAACAAGTCTTCAAAGAAGAAGAATCTTCGATTGCCAAAGATGAAATTGAGTAAGGCACAATGTTCGATCTTGTAATAACTTCTAAATAGAATCACACCCACTTGGATGTGTATCAAGTGAGAGCATTAGAAATAGCAACAATTTGTATCTAATTGAGATATCACGATGTGGCATATTGGACATTTTGGAAAAGAGTCGTGATCCCAAGTAAAAAACGACACAAGAGTGTTTAATGATTTCTTACAACCAGTGACATGAATTCATCATTGTGATGGAAATTTTGCACAAACACAACTACCATCACCACTAACGAGTTCTTCTCTTTAACAACATATGAGGTTGTGAACTCTCTGAATTCACCACAGCATAAAACTCATTTCGTGGAACCCAATCCAAATGAATGTATCGATCCAACTTTTCATGACACAAACTTTCTCTCAAGAATTTTCCACAATGTACCAATACAGTAAAAGGAATGGCAATTCGAACTCTTTGCAAGGTAAAACAATGTATCATAAATTCCACCAATTGGTTTCGATAGTGAATGGCTAATTCTAAATTTTGTTTCAAAAAAGGACTCTGAATCATGACTTTCTTTTTTGGCAATAATTTTGTTTGACAAGAAGAGGAATTCATCTCTTCTGAAGTGATTTGTTGTCTTGGTTCAAACCATTCCACAGTTAAGGCACTCAAATCAAGTTCTTCCAATTGAGGAGCATTTTGGAGAAGAAATTTCAAATCTTGATTCATCATTTGGTGAGCATGATAGGAATCAGAGACACGTATCGTTTTGCATTGTCTCAAAATTTCCATTTTCATTTTCCTTATATTATGAGTGGTAAGAGAAAAGTAAATATTTGGATGAATGAGTAAAATGGTGTTTGAAGATGTTTCATCATCATCCATTTCTTCTTCAAGTGTTGTTGGTAAATGTCGATTCAAAAAAGAACCATATTCATAATTGGCATGAATCAGAACATGTTCTGGATAGGAGCATGGTGTTTGTTCTGTTTCTGACATGAAAAGAGACTCTTTGGAGTGAGTATAACTCTCGAGTTTTCCAAGAATAGAAGCATTGTGTGAAATTCGAAATTTCAATTCCTGATTGACATGATCGAACCAATCTTGAATTGGAATTGTGAAATCTTCTTCCAAATCTTCGAGATTCACAGTCGAAACATGATGAAGTTTGTGAATGAAGTCTATTTTTTCACATTGATGCAAGTTGAAAATTGAAAAGCGATTCGAATGCTCATCCACCATCGTTTGAAGTGATTGCGTGTTCTTCGAATCAATTTCTTCATAATTCTTGCAATACTTGTTCACCACATTCATGTCTAATTGATAGGTGTGAAACAGAGCTGGTTCAATTTTCTTCAAATTTGGACACATTTCACAAATTTGTTCCAAATAATCTTTTAAAGGACATTGATAATAATTGATTTGCAATGATGATGTTAAAATATATTCTAATTTTTCAAGCTTGCGAATCAATTCAAAAAACGATTCAATAGGAGGAATCAAAAGATATGGAAAATGATTCCTGATCATGAGTGTTTTCACGTGCAATCTCGTAATGACCTGATCAAATAATTTGTTAATGGATCTAAAATAAAGTAAAAGACCATTGTCGGAAAAGAAAGGACAGACATGATCGAGAACGAGCTCGATTGGGAGTTGAGAAAATATGTAATGGTGGCAATAGTGTTCATCATCATCATCAACAAGACCTTGTTGTTGCTGTGATTTGTGAGATGACATTTTTTAATGGGAATGTGAGCTGTATTACATTCCAGATTTGCATTCAAGTTCAGAATCTCTCTAACAAGTGACTCTAAAAGTAAAAACTCAGTCCGAGTCACAATACAATGCATTGATAGAATTGATAGAATTGAGTGTTTATTGTTTCAACTTGCTCACCCATCCATAAATCATCAAACCAATCAAAACAATGACAATCACTCCCAATAATCCAACCACACCCATTATTATATAATTTCTACAAGTCATGCTTCCAATTAATTGTTCACTAATTTTCAAATCTCCTTGAACACCTCTCAATTTATGTTTTGTTTGTTGCATTTGTGACTTTTGTTCACCCAATACTTGCAGTGTCTCTGATCCTAATTTTTCAGTTTCATCCATCATTTGAAGAGATCTTTTTAAACTGTCATTACTCGACTCTAGTAATCGTTGAGTTTCAAGAAAATGTTTACTTGTATTTCGACTATTCTTACTATTCGAAAAGTCAAAACCACCACCATATTCCAAATCAATATTATCGTCATCAAATTCATCATCATTGTCACTTCCAACATTATGTGAACTAGTATTACCTCCAATCACATGTTGACTTAATAAATATTGTCTCTCTAACACATTGTATCTATTTTGATAATATTTTAATTGTTGTTTGTATTGTTGAGAATTGATTTGTTTGTTGGAAGAAGATGAAAATTCATTCATTTCATACAATTGAATATTTTGTCTCAATTTTTGTAGCAGTTTAGAATAATTGTCCAAATCGGATCTTGTGAATGAACTGTTGCTGTTTGCCGTTGAGTTTTTGAGAGAAGTGAATAACTCGGAAATTTCATTTTCATAGGAATCTTGAGAGGAGTGATGGTGAAAGAGTGGATCTGTATCGGTTAGTTGTGCTTCCGAAGAAGATGATGGAAAGGTGATGCTGTTGTTGTTGTTGGACATTATTGGATGAATGGTTTCTATCCTCAACCTGATGGGAACAAACGTTGTTTGATGTATTTTTTTGGTGTTTGTGGAATGGTGACATCTTTCTGAGCAATCAACAACAAATCGATTTCATAATTACAAAGATTGTAATCATGTTTTAATCCTCATCTGCACTATTGCTGCTGTTGCTGCTCGTACTGCTATTACGAGTGTTCGAGTCGTCTGCATTATTGTTGTGGGTGTGGTGATTTGACAGGGTATTATTCTCTTTGATGATTCCTCGCAATTTCTTAACTTCTTTCACAAGCAATTGCTTGTGTTTGGTATATTCTTCGTTTTTATCTTGCAGTTGTTGATTATCGAGTGTGAGTTGTCGAATTTTGGCCTTAAGCTTTTCATTTTCTTCCTCAAGACTCGAAGAATTGGATTCTTTTTGTTTTGGTCCATCAATACTGCAATCACTCTTGGTTGCCGAATGACCATTGCTGTTCGATATCACTCGAGACTGCACAAACTTGTAAACTTCTTTCAAGCGTTGACTTGATTCATTCAAAAGATATTCATTCAAAACTTGTAATCTCTCTGTGGGATGACTGTTCATATCTATCACCATTGTTGTTGTTGTACTCTGATCTTCAGAATTCGAGTATGGATTCGTTGTGCTGTGTTGGCTCTGATTTGTAAAATTATTAGCATTTCTACAGTAATAAGGCAATTGTGAATGATCTAATAGAGTCCTAGATGAAAATATACTATTAATTTCCTCACTATTGCGTTCATTATTCAACAATTTCATTAAATTCTCAAGCCTTTCAATTCCCTGTAAAATCTTAAATATTCCTTCTCGTTCCAATTGATCGATACTTTCACTCACTCTCTCAGCATCTCCATAAAGCCTTCTTCTTGATTGTCCAATCCATGCATTAGAGGTTCCTGTTGCGCTCGTTGTTTGATTACTTGAAGTACCATTCATGGACGGTAAAGTTTGAGTGGGAGGTGATGAGCTAGTGCTGTGATGATGATTTTCTGCAATGGTGGTACTTTGGGTTGAAGTGTGATCCGTATGATAAGCGACCATTGTAATCTTTTCAATCCATTCATTCTTATCTTGTTCAGACTCACATGCTAGAGAGTACCTTCTGCTGCATACAGTGAGTACAAATCCATGAAAGGATGAATTGTTGTTATTATTGGGAATGGTAGAATTTTCCTCTTGCGAAGAATGGTCCAAAGTGTTGGTCGTGGATGTCTTTGGAGTGACATCATTCGATTGTCGCGAAACAAAGACTTGCTTTTGTGGTTTCAGATATATCACTCCTCTCGGGTGTTCGCTATTCAAAATGATGTCTTGTTGTGATTTGTAGTACAGCATAAATCCATCTGAATAGAGTAAAAAGAAGCGTTTTTGCCACTTCTTGTTTTTCAACCCTCGTTTATACAGATAACCATAGTGCACGCATGAGGGTGATGTTAGCAATGGGCAGTAGGAAGAGATTGTGGAGGATGATGTGGAGGAATATGGATCATTTTCGGGTGATGATGAAGAGGAATGACGGTTATTAGTATTGTTGTTATGATTGTTTGCATCGCCGCTCGCGAGGGTGTTATTGAATCGGCGTTCATCTTCTTCATCCAGTGAAGAAATGGAGTTACCACCTTTACGAGAAACAAATCGGAGTGCTAAAGCAGCAGGTAGGGAGGGCATGACTTGGGTTTGCTTGTGGGTGGTTGTGTATTTACAAGAGAACGTGCGTCATGGGTGGTGTGCAAACCAAAATGGAATTAAGTGTGTGCTATCGGAGCGATGGGAGTGTGGATATTCTTCTCCTTTTTCTTCGAAAATGATAATTATTGCTCTGTCATGATGATTTTGGTGGTTGCAACTCTAGTCTGCGCAGACTCCGAACACGACCCAAACTCAACACTGAGGCACTCGGATGTAACAGACCAATATTTTTGGATTGGACCAAACAAGAAACATCAAAGCTCCATTGCACGACATTCCATTTATTACACCTTATTCTCTACATTGATATCCACCATTTCAACCTCTTCGGTAAACTCCAAAGAAGATTTGTTTGAAGGTTGTTGAGTGGAAGGACTATCTGTTCGCTTTGAAGAAGATTCACCCGTTCCTAAATGGCTGGTCGCTGCCGTTGTGCTAGAAAGTGGTGTGGTGCTGCTACTGTGCGGCAGTCTCTGATGAATGTATCGTTGTTTGAGGTAACTCCAAAGTCGCTCAATAGTGTTGAAAAGAAATCTTCGGTGACGATGTCTCAAATCATGAACATAGTACAAGAGTAATCCGACAATGAAAGAGCCACCAATGAGGTTGCCAATGGTTGTTGGTAGCAAATTTTGAACAAGAAAATCCTGAACTGAAATATCCTCTCCAAACTGATGAGAAGGAAGGTATGCGTAAATGTAGTTATTAGTAACAGTAGTTACGAGAAACAATAATTCAATAACATTTAAAAAACAAAGTCACACTTACCAACATTCCAAGAGGTATGAAGAATGCATTGGCAATACAATGCTCGAAACCACTTGAAGCAAAGCCCATGACAGGAAACCAAACACCAATAATTTTACCTTCTACTGTTGTGGCCGCAAAGGAAATATAGATCGATAAAGTCAACATCATGTTGCAAACAATTCCCAACAAGACATTTTGTCCAAAAGTTTTTGACACTTTGGAGAGAGCAATCTTTTTAGCGTATGCTATCCACGGAGCATCACAACAGGGCTGTGTTAGATACAAAAAAAAATAGGCAACCATAAAGGATCCAATCATGTTGAAAATGTACGACAGAAATAAATTCTTTGAAAATTGTAAATATTGCAAAATAAACTTTTTGCTCCTCCATTTACGAGAGAGCAGTCCAATAAAAACAGTGAGAGAGTTTGTCGAAAATAATTCGGCTCCAAAAAGAATGGTGAAAATAATTCCAATTGGAAAAACACTGTAATTTTGTGTTTGTCACTCGAGTGTGCTTCCTTAAAACATTCAAATGATGGTACTTACGCTCCAAAGAAAAATTTTTGAAGACCAGGATTTTCCTTTTCCAATGTTGGGCAGTTGCCAGCAGTTAACAAGGACAAGGCACCTCCAATTCCTGCAAAACAACCAGCAAATAACGAAAGTATAACAATTTGATCGAATGCTAACTTGGATTTCCGAATACCTTCTTGTTTCATTTTGTCGAATGCTTGAAAGGGATTCAAAAACATGGGTAAAGGAAAAGCTGAATTTTGTGGAGAGTGGGCTGGAAGATGATTCGTTTGAGGCTGAGAATTGGTTCGGAAAAGATGAGTCGAGTCAATATTAGGTTGGCCTTTTTGTTGGTCATAATTTGAAGTAATGGGTTCTTCATGACGAAAGAGATGAGAATTGGGTTGACCATTTGAGTTCATTTTGAACGAAGACGTCTTGGGCAGAAAGGAGGATGGTTCTGATGGCAACGAATTCTTTCGCTTGGTTAATGTATGTTTGTTGTTGACGTGGGGGAGTGTCTGAGGAATACTTGCGTGCTCTGAGGGCGAATCGATGGAATGCTCATGATCGCTTGAAGGAACCACATGTAATTGTTGTTGTTGTTGTTGTTGAGGAGGAGGAGTGGGAATTGATTTTACAGGATTCTGCTCAAAGGATTCTTCTTGGTCATAATTCGGATGATCCATTGGAAGGGGTAAATGATGAATGGTTTCTGCTTCAATGATGAAGGTAGGATCAAAATCGTGTTTACATGATAACGGTGATGAGAATGTATTCAGGTTGTTATTGCTGTGATGATGATAGTCAAAATTGTTATAATGACGAGGAAGAGGATGGTTGCTATTTCGACAATTCTCTAAAGATGTCATGTTTGTTGTATAATAAGCATAATTGTTTGTTATTATATATACCGGCAAAGAAAAGATATTATTGTTCGAAAAGAGCAGAGACACGTGAACAGAGGTTTGTGTGTGTTCTCAAGCGAAAGAGAAAGGCTTTCTTCTTGGTGTGGAGATGCGTGATGCTCAGACACGCTTTTAAGAGAACTGTTGCGATTATTAGCAGCGATGCTTTTTTTGGATTGGTGATGAGCAGGAATGGCATTTGCGGCAGGTAAAAAAGGGTCTGAGGAAAATCATGAAGAGCCCATTTCTCCACGCGTTGCAACCGAAACTGAGAACATTGTGAATCTTTTCAACCCTCGTCGCGACTGGAGAAACTTCTAAGAGCAGAGCTGTGTAGCCGTAGTTTTGATGTGAAGTTTGGTTGTGTTTTATTGAAAACAGTGGTAGCAAGAGGCATCTAAAATGCTTATTGGGAACTCGTTGAAACACACACACATGGAGAAGCTCATGGGGTCTTTGGATTATTATATGGTAACGGTCGTTAAGCATTTGGGTTTCATGGAACACAATATTGAGGGGATTAGCAAATAAGCTTAATTAAAATTTCTGTCACTCTATGGCCCTGCTGGAACAGTAAAGTGAGGAAAGGGAAAGTTTCACTGTGATGTGTGTATATATTTATTAAAAACAACACTTCATAATGGTCTTCATGGATCGTTTGGCTTCAGGTAACACAGCATATGCTGTGGTGTAGCAATGCATTTGGTGATCCTCATTCACCACGCTGCAAACCACGTGTGGATGTGTGGATTCAAATTGTTGAATCTTCTTTCGGAATAGATCGACAAGATATTCATTTCCGGGTGTTAATTCTTCGTGATTGCTGTAATTGATGATCCATCGTTTGGTTTGAAGGAGGGTATCCCAAAATTCATCTCCATATTCCTCTTCCATATCCTTAATATTCTTGAGAATGGAATATTTCAATTTATCTGGAACTGAGACACACATGTGAATGAGATCAACCATGCCCTTCGTTAACACAAGAACATTCTCGTGACGCCATTGATCATTGCTAATAATTGTATTAGAAATGTCACAAGGTGCTGAAAAGAGAGAAACTGCATGAATGGGCCAAACTTGTAAATTTTCTCTCAGAGTGTCTTTTTTCAAGACCATTGGCAATAATTTGTGCAAGACCAAATTCATGCAATGGTTCGCTCCTGCAGAATAACCTCCAAGAATGATATCTTTGGCAGGAATTTTCAACTCCTCAATAAGATACATGAAACAATCGAAACAATCTTGAACTTGATCATCCAAAGTTTCACACAATATATTTCTATCCATGGTTGAATAGTGTTTTGGATCTTCATTCAATCGATATTCCACAGAGAGCACATGACTGCATTTGATGGATGAATTGGACTTGTTAAAATCATTGATCGCATAGAGTACAGACTGAGCATCGAGACCGATTGGATGGCCGCTTATGAATCCACCTCCATGAATGAAGAGCATGACTTTTTGTGTAGAGTTGAGAGGAGAATGATCTTTCGATGCACCGAAATGATGATGTGTCTTCATGGTGATCCAATAAGAATTTCTCAACCTGTCAATCTTTTCAATCTTGCTGGCACATCCAAAATATGGAGCTTCAAGTGGTGGATACAACAATGGAATGTATCTTCTCGATGCTTGTCGAAAAGAGGTCACCGATTTTAAATTTTGAACCACAGCGTGTCGAATGAGTTTGTTCCATACGATGGCATGATTTGACGTTTGCTTTCCGTCATGATCGTGATGTTGGTGATGATGGAAATATTTTCTATAGAATTGAATGACAAGACGATAGACGGAGAAAACGACAACACTCACACAGAATAAGAATTTGAAAATCAAGTGTTGTGAAATGGAGAACAGGGTGAGAGCGAGTCGAATCATTTTCTTTGCAATTTCCATCATCATGCTCGGAAAATTTAAATCGGACGTTCCTCACCAACCGCAAAATTATTTACAGGAATACGAAGCCTTTCACATTTTCTTCTGATGTGTGTTCATTCTCTTAAGGAAAAACAACATGGGACGCTTTGGAGTCATAATTGGTTCGGTTGTGGAATCCAAAAAAGTGCATTTTTAAAAAAAAAAATTAAAAATTAAATAAGCAAAAAAAAATTGCCAAATAATCGTCTTTTACGCACACCTCTCTCCGCAACAACGGCAAAAATCTCCACACACAATTTGGTACCCACACCATTATCAAACCAAAACATTCACCATCTTGCTATTGTTTCATTCATACGGGCTTAATCCGACATAAAAAATACTCCTTTAAAATGTCATCACCTATTCGACCTCTTGATTCCAATACCCTTTCTGATATTGTTTCAACATTGCCATCCCGTCCTATCATTTCTCTCCGTAAGGACGTTTCCTTGAAGGAAGCCCTTTTAGTATTGGCCAATAATCATATTTTGAGTGCACCGGTGTTTGATCCTTCTACAAATACATGTATTGGCCTCATTGATGTCTTGGATTGTGCTACTTTCACAACAC
This sequence comes from Naegleria fowleri, assembly GCF_008403515.1. Lineage (NCBI taxonomy): Eukaryota > Heterolobosea > Eutetramitea > Acrasida > Naegleriidae > Naegleria > Naegleria fowleri. Next base: position 280,202 of record NW_025407941.1, on the reverse strand, counting down.
AAACCTACTTTGATAATAGCGACCATTCTCAATTCAAGAATTACTTGTTACAGTTTTCTTTTGATGTTGAACAAGTTGGAAGTGTTATCAGTAAGTACATTATTCACTCTCTCAAAAATGTATCATGCATCCAATGCTGAAATCATCCCTATGCATTCCATTATTAAAATAGACATGTCTGGTAAAAATCCATACATTCCAATGAAGACTACAGATTCTCTCCTGCAATTATTGAAAGAATTTTCAAATGGTGTTCACCGTATTCCAATCATGGATGAAAACAACAATGTCCTTGCAGTTTGCTCCCAAATGACTCTCTTCCAATATCTATTCAAGAATATTGATTTGAAGGATAATGCTGAGCTTTTTACAGATTTTAAAAAACAAACATTAAAGCAGGTTCTAGCAAACAGGACTACTGCTCAAAAAGTTATCAATGTCAAGGAATCTCAATTGGCTATTGACGCTATCAAAGTCATTAGTGATAATGGTTTGAGTGCTGTTGGTGTATTGAGTGAGAAGGATGGTAAATTAATTGGATGTTTATCAGCAAGCGATTTGCAAGGATTCATTGATGAAGATTATCACCATTTGGCATCTCCTGTTCTGGAATTCCAAAGAAAATCAAGAGAAAAGAATGGTTCATCAGTGTCATCTCTTGTTTTTTGTAAGGTTGAAACTCACACTGTAGGAGACGTCATCCAACGTTTGTTACAAGATCGAGTTCATCGTATTTTTGTGATGAATGACGACATGGAAGTTGTTGCATTGTTGTCCTTGACTGATATTTTCAAAATGGTCTATGAATATTTGAATTCAAAACAGAAGTAAGGGGTTACAGGAATAGGTGCAATAACTGTATTTTTCGAGTTAATAAATCACTAGCAGTAAAACTTTGAACTAATTGTGAAATTCAAAAATCTCACAATGGTTGACACTCTCAATGTCACATAGTGCTGCACATTTAAAATTATTTACATTAATAGACAACAGCCACCATTTTCTCCTTGCGCAGCTGTGTAGAAGGCTCTAGAGCTCATGGATAAATCCTCACTCATTCCAACCAAATTTTTCAAGTCATCCTCTCTTTCGAACATTTTCTCTAATACTTGATTCATGATGGTTTTTGTTTCTTCCAAGTCAGTTTTAATTTTTAGCAATTCGTCCGCTTGGTTAGGGTCTTGATATTTTACAAGGTAGTCGTTAATGGTTTCTAATTGAAGTTGATAATCTGATTGAAGAATTGATGGAGAGTTCAAATATACAGATTTTGGATATTTCTTTTCGAATTCTGTCAAAACTTTGTATAATAATGAAAATGCAACTCTTGAAGGATATTCAGCATCACAAACAATGACGGCACTCAACTGTGAATCAATCCGAGTTTGAACGTAACAAGTATATTCATCTTTTATCACTTGCTGTCTTGTACCGGGCGGATTCTTGTCCGATAATACTCTGCTTATAAAAACTATATATTCACGAACAGTAGAACGTTGAAAGAATCCAAACGATGATAAATCGTCATAGCCTGAAAGAATGATTGATTTTGTTGTGCTGCTGCTGCCTGATGATGAACCAATATCGTTTGGTCTGTACAGAACATTAATTGCAAGGAGTTTCATTGTGGAGAGGTATTAATTTACGAGCAAGGTGTGTATTGGGATAATAATGGAGTAATTCTTGTTGCAACGTTGGAAAAAATTGTTCCGAGATGAAGAGATTGTTTTCTTCTCGATTATAAATAATATAAATGATTGTGGGACTCTGCAAATCAATCGTCAAAACGCTTTTGTGAAAGCTGTTACAGATTTCCCTTGTTGAAACAGAAAGGGGGTTTTTTTTTGTATTTTTTAATCTCTTTGGATAACTGCCAGCTCACACTTCTGAATTGCAACAACGTTTGAAGAAGACCAGAAACTTTTCATGAAAGTGTGAGAGAAAGAGTGACTCTCTCTCTTTTTCAAACAGCTGTTTCGAACTTCTATCGGATGGTATCCTGTCCTTTCTTATATATGGATGAATATTTTTGCATCTCTGTTTAAATTTTCCTGAAAGAGGCACAAAAACAAATGTCTTCTCGTTCTTCAACAACAACAACAACCAATCACTCTCAGGCTTCGACCAAAGAGGATGGTGAGAGAAATTTATCTCTAAACATTCCGACCGTAAACACCCATAACGCTCCATGTTCACCAACAATGGATCATCCTACTACCACTACAACCACACTATCCGAGAAGAAGAGCAGCTCCTCAAGTAGCAGTCATGGTGTTTCTTCATCGATGAACGACCGTCCAAACAACATTAGGGACATTATGGAGTGGTCTGTGGAACAAGTTCAATCCTTTCTTGAATCCAAACATTTTCCTCAATCCATGTTGCAGGCATTCGGAACTGAAAAGATTGATGGTTTGTCTCTTTATTATTTGTGGATGTACTCCAACCAATCATTGTCAATGGATGATGGATTCATGAATCATCACGGAAGAGGCAGCTGTATGGATTTACAATTGAAATTGAATGATCGATTGAATATTGGTACATTGCACGATTTGGTTCATCTGAAACACGAATTGGATTTGTTATTTCGAGTTGTTGTGGACCATCCGAATGATGCCATGGATCATCATGGAGTATCTGCCCCATCAACAACCACATTGCTTGGTAAATCACTGCCTCATATTTCTGTTCCTCCTCCTCAACAACATCATGATGAAACAATGTCTCAACATTTGACTTCACAACATCATCATCACCATCATTCTGGAGGAACAATGTATCATCACTCCCATCCTCATCATCATTTCCTTACACGCCATCCTCATCACCTTCATTCTTCACATTCTGGCTCGTCAACCAACATTTTAGGGAACAAATCACCAACCACCACCACTGCATTGCTACAAGCATCATCGTCCCATCATAGCCCAAGTCACAAAACTCCAACCTCACCATCCATGCCCCCTCCATCACCACTCTTGTTACATACATTGGCAGAAACTCCAGTCTATACACCCACTCCTCTCTCAAAAAAGATTCTCTCTTCACTTCCTCCCTCAATTCCTCAATTAATTAAACAAATTCTTCCGAGTGAAATTAAGATATTGGATGAGTATTCACCGGGAGAGAGTTGGGGCTCAATGATTACCAAGGTCATTGTATCCTTCTCTTACTTGATGCTGTCAGTCTTTTGCACAAGTGTAACCATGGTTGTTGTTCATGAAAGAGTAAGTAGAAGTGATATTATTTGCAATGGAGGATACAAATATCTTTTCCATCAACATGTTCTGAATTGTCAATTGACTCAATGTTTTTTCAATTACAAAATTCTGATAATAATAATTGAAAATTTTTCTCCTCTCTCAATAGGTACCACAAGATTATCCTCCTCTACCTGATATTATTTTAGACAATGTCCCACTCATTCCAAGTGCATTTGCAATTTCTGAGCTTATTTGCCTGATATTGGGACTGATTGTTCTATTTATTATTATCTTTCACAAGCACCGAGGAATCATTGTAAGAAGATTATTTGTCATCATTGGAACTGTGTTTTTGTTGAGATGCCTCACCATGTTTATTACATCCTTGAGTGTTCCTGGAAGTCACTTAACCAGTGAGTGCATGAAAACTCGTGCAGCAAATATCACACTAACATTTGAGGAGAAGATGAATCGAGCGATTGAAATTACCCTGGGATTTGGATTGAGTATCATGAATGTCAAAACTTGTGGTGACTACATGTTCAGTGGACATGTCAGTATTATTACTCTCTTGAACTATACCATCAATGAATATACTCCAAAGAGCTGGAAGGGTCTACATATCATCACATGGGTTTTGAATTGCTTTGGAGCCTTTTTCGTATTGGCTGCACATGAACACTATTCGATTGATGTTTTTATTGGATTCTACATTAGTAGTCGTCTCTTTGTGTATTATCATGATATGGCCAACATGAGACACATTATGGATTCACATGGCATTGATAGTACTGTTTATGTTCCATTGTTTGACTACCTTGAAGAAATGGTGGATGGAGTGGTTCAGAATGAATTCATTGTCAATTTTGAAAGAAAACCCAGCAATCGAAATTCAAGAAGTCAAAGCAGTGGTAACATCCATGGTGAAGACCTTGTGCTCTCTTCCTCCCATGATCAGCAGACCACCATCGCTCAATCCCCAAACAAGATCAAAGACAGCCTTCCCACCACCATCGCTACCAGTACCATTGCTTCACCTTCCAAGAATCCAAGCAAGAACTTGTAGTAACCCATTCGTGTGCAAATTATGACTTTGGCAATAAAGAAATTCAACAACGCAAAACCCTTAAAAAAAATAGCTTCTGCATCTTAGCGCTCTGAGGACACCACAAAGTAGGCTGGAGTGGTGGTGTTCGCTTTGCAAGAACAACATTACCCTCATCCATAACGGAAACCAATTATTTCCGAACTAATTCAATTAAGGCAAATGATGAGCAAGTTTGTTCCTCAACAACAAACTTGTTCCCCAACAGCAACTTCATCGGAAATTAATCCTTCTCAGCAAATAGCTTACGGAGATGCTGCTCATTCAAAGTTGAACAATGAAACAGAAACAGCTATCAAACCATTATGGCTTTACGGTTATTGCTATCTTTCCTTGGATAAAACGGTTTGGACCTTGTTGTTGGATTTTGAATATCAATTGGATCCAAATGCCATGGAGGGCCATGTCATGATTCCAATTACCAACCAAGAGGTAATAGCACATTCCAAGTACAAAAAAGGAAATAGCAAGGCCAACACACCAACCAACATCGAACTACTTCAGCAATCTTTTTTAGAATATTCGAACGCAAATTTTAAAGAATGTTTAACAACTCTGCAGGAGTTAATTGAAAGAAAAACCGTGACAACTCCTGCAAGGGATGATGAACTATTGATTCTTAATTCCCTTGTTGCTTTATATGTAACCGTTATTTTAAATTATTCAACCATACTCTCAACTCAATATCAAAGTTATCACAACAGTATGGAACTTCTAAAGGTTGGAGAAATAATGCTGAAACAATTCAAAAATTCTCATCTACAAATGTTTTTTAGCTCATTGATTGAGATTTCCAAAAGCAATTACTTTAGGAAGAGAAAAAAACCTAAACTTGTTCATTATTGTTGCAAAGAGGCGTTTAACAGATATAACCAAACTGGATGTTTGATTTACTCACAATATATTCTTCAAGCTCTAGCAACATCATGCCTCTATTGTAAAAAACATGATGAAGCAATTCAGCATTTTGAAAACAATTTATTCCTGTATGCTCATCAAAAGGATAATGTTTACGTGCAGCATCATTCATTGGACTACTTTAATCGAATTTTAACATTTATTTGTGAGAATGAATATTTTTTGATTATCAACAAATGTTTTAATATGTTTAATTATGGTGTAACTTTGTATGAAAAGAGTACAGAACGGCCGTCACAAGCAACAGACAGTATTAACGAAATTTTGAAGTGTCGATATTTTATATTTCAAGCCATTGATATGATGCATCAGCATATCTCATCACACCATAACATTGTAATAGAAAAAAGATGGTTGAAGCACATGGTAAAAACATTCAAGGTTATATCTCTCAAATTCGAACATGTCCCAATAGATTGCCCCATGTCTATTCAAACCTTAATGAACAAATTTTGTGAACAAGATGAGGGACTCATGGAGGGAGAAAGCCACAATAAGAACACAAGCCCATTTAGGAATCAAAATTACTACATTATGACTTTGAACAAGGCCATTCATTTCGTGATTAAGGAAAATCAAAAGCAGCAAATCCTTGAAACAGCCAACATTGACGAGGATGAATACATGAGGGTTAAGAAGATGATTTCCATACTTCCTTTGTTGAAGTGTGACCCTTTTTATTCCAATGTATTAATCCATGAGAGCCATATTCGATCTCAAAAGCAATCCATATCAGAATCACTTGATCATGCAGTGAAAACGTTGAAATCATCAAAATTATTTCTGTCACCTCTAAGAATGAACCACACATCTTATCTTTCGTCAGAATGTAACGAGAGCCCAAGTGATGTTTTTCCAACAATGTTTGCCCCCATTTCTCTTGACAGCAGTTCCACTTCTTTCAGACACACCCTAAGCCCAATCAAATTGTCTCCTCTCAATTTTTCACGACCAAGCACAACTGGTGCGAGCTCAAAGGATTGTTCCTCATGCAGCGAGTCAGAAGTAACCTCACAACTCACAATGAGAAATGATGTCGAAAAACGCATTTTCACCACTTTAACAAGAGAGAAGAACGAAAAACAACGATTGGAGGCTATCATAGTTCTTCAAGCTTTCCTCAGAATGATTTTGGCTCGAAGGAAACTGCAATTCTTACAGTGTCCATTGTCAAAAGGTGCCCACATTTAGGAAATATTATAATATATTGAGTTTTTTTCGTACTTGGTGCAAGTTTAATACACAATAATCAAACTGACATCAGTTGATTGAGAAAGTGATGAAACGTCAAACATCACCTCTCTTTGAAAAAAGAAAAAACAATGAATTGTCCATAATGAGACAAGATACAACATCCTTATCTAACGCAAGGACCAATAGTCGTCATTCCTCTCCTACTCCTCCTCGTGTTGTTCGATTGTTTGAGAGAGATTTTCTAAATGGTGATGATGATTATGAAGTAGAAGATCGTTTCTTCTTTCGTGAGGATCACTGCTATTCATTATTGAAGCGAAGAATGAAGAATCAGATGTCTCACGCAATGACGCTGATGAAGAAACACTTTTCGTTCTCTCTCATCATCATCAAATTCATTTCTCTTCTTTTTATTTCTTTATTATTTTGTACGTTACATCATCACATCCTTCATCATCATGATTTAAATTCATCAACGACGTGTGATTCTTCTATACCATCATCTCCAACCTCGGAATCTTCCTGTCACCATTCCTTCTTCTTCATTCATGCTCAAGAAACAACAACAACAACTGACACTCCAAAAACAACACCCCTTTCCATTGGGTGGAAATATTTCTATGAATTTCTCTCATCCATCTGCTCCTTCCTTTCACAATTTATTCTCACTCTCTATCAATACCTTCTCTCCCTATGCAATTTTATAATGAGGATGCTACCAACAATAACAACAACAGGCTCATCTTCATGGTTTGGGAAATGGTGGAATGCATGGAGCAACTTGACAAGAAGAAATTCATCATCTTCTTCGTGGTGGTATCCTTGTGAAGGTGGTTGTTGGATGCGCCTATCGATGTATCTTCTTCTTTTGAGTGCAATAGGGATGACTGTGAACATGTGTTATCGAGTCATTCAAAGAAAATACAAGGAACGTGTGTGTGAAAATGAGAAACGAGAGATTATGCGAAAACAACGATTGACGACCTTGTATGAAATTTTAGTGAGTGAGAGACAATATTGTGAATATTTGAAAGTCTTGTATGAACAGTATTATTTGCCTTTGGAGAAGGGAGATACTTCATGTCAGTTGGAAATTACACGAACGGTGAAAAATGCAACAACCGTGACAACGAGTGTGACCAATGGGGGAGTATCCTCTTCTGGGTCTTTGACTTCCAACAGTAATCATGCAAGTGATGTGGATGATTCCAAACAACAACAACAAGTGGAAACTGTTGAAAAAACCACCAAGCGATCAATCATTGATTTTAAATCCATTCATACTCTCAAAGATAGCTCCATGATTCTCATTCCACCTGAGATTGAAAATATTTACAAATTGAATCAGGATTTTTTAAAGTGTTTAGAAAGTGAAATTTTAGGATGGCATGCCAAAGATCGATTTTTATATAATGTCTATCGATATAGCATGAATATGATTGGAAGTTTATTTAGAAAACCAAACACTGCATCAAATCCTTCTACTGGTACTGCTATTAACAACAATGGCAACAGTAATGCTTCCCTTTCTGGTTTAGCATCTTCTTCATCGAGTGATAACATACCATCTCCAACAAGTCGTCCATTGCCAATACCACCAGGTGTGAGGTCACCCGCCCGTCACGTCCGCACTGGATCCTCCTCTGGTGACTTGTTGAATGGTGGTTCCATTGAAAATTTCGGATATGATTTGAAACAAGTGAGAGAAGACTGCAACATTTCTGAAAAATGTTTCAACAAATTTATGCCTGCGTTTATGATTTATGCTTTTTATATTTCAAAATTTAATCAATGTCGAATGAATGTCAATGAATTATCAAATCAGTATCCAGAATTTCAAACGAATTTGAGATTGGCAAAAACTCACTTGAAACCAGCAAATTCACTCGACTTGGCATCCCTTTCAGTCATGATTCCTCAGAGATTACCTCGTTATGTACTATTGTTGAAGCAACTTGCGAAATGTACCAATTTAAATGAACTACCACATCAATTCAAAGAAATTGAACAATGTGTGAAGGAATTGGAAAAGATTACGTTCAAAGTAAATGCATTTGTAAAGGAATATCATTCTCGAATGCTGGTAGTGAACTTACAAGAAGAGATTAACAAGAAAGTACCACTCTTTAAACAAGAGCAACAGGATGGATTAATTCCCTGTTTAGTTCAACCTTATCGCAAAGTGATTGGCTCTTTTAAAGTCACGCCGTTGGTTATTAGCAGTGGAGGAAGCGGTAGTGACAACGATGGATCAGCGTCCCCAATTAGCAACAGCGGTTTGTTGACTCCTCGAAGTGGTTCATCCTCTGTGACATCCATTCCATCGATGGAAATTCATGTTTTGAATGATGTCTTGATTGTGATTGCTTCAAAAACAAAAACGATTCTCAAGACAAAGAACGAAGTGGATTCGAGTGCTGTTGGAACCTTTTTGAAATTATTATCACCTAAAAGAAAGGACAGACATCAAATGCCTCCAGATATTGCGAGGAATGAAACAGTAGATAGTAGAAATGTCTTTGAAATTTACTATTGTGAAAATCACAATGTTTCTCTTCATACTTCACAGAAAGCATCTACAACGAACGCAGCTGTTGCTACCACCAATACTACTACTTTTAACACTAGGCCACATAATTCTACATCGTCAGGACGTTCATCGTCGGCAAGTGACAGCAGTGACAATGGAGACACTAACCACAGTAACACCCTAATTTTGGAGCTAAGCAAATGTAAATACTATAGTTTTGTTAGTAAGAGTCAAACAAAGAAGGAAGAACAACATTCAAGACAATTAACAAAGATTATCCATTTGGACAAGACTGAGGAAATGACACAACTTTTTATGCAGTGTTTTGAAAAATTGGAACGACCAAAGACCGTTTTCACATTGGCAGAGGACGATGAAGGCGAGACTCTCATTTCTAATTCAAAATTACTCACTCTGTTGACTCCAGAAAATTTAGTGTTGACAGCCTTGAATTCTAACAACAAGTAAATGGTGTATCATATAAATTTATTTTTTCAGCTTATTTCTGAGAGCCTTAGGAATGTACACGTTGTCTGACTTTGGAACAGGAGCGTCCACAACGTTTTTCTTTTCACTCGATGATTCTTGCCGTTGCTTCTTGATACGATTCAAAATGTCAAGCTTTGAGAGTGATTTCACTTTGACAGGTTTCATGTCAACTGGAGGCTTGACTACAGGGCGTTCATTCTCTTCTTCTTCATCTGCTTGTTCATCCTCTTCCTCATCGGCATCCATGTCCTCTTCGGCTTCATCTTCAATAAACTCAGAGCCATTCCTCTCTTCCATATCATTTTCATCATCTTCGTCATCCTCAATATCATCATTTTCATCATCGTCCATGACCTCCTTGTCATTAAACTGAGCATACACTTCATCCCAATCCACAATTTCATCATCATTGTCATCCTCTTGAATTTGATCATTTCCCTCCTCGACTTGTTCAGCATCCTCTTCGTCATTCTTGTTCAAACCTTCCTTTGACAATTGCTTCTTCTTTTTTGCATTTTGTTTTTCAATCTTTTTCATTTGCTCTTTTGAAGGCTTGGCCAACTCTTGCATGATGGCTTCCTGTTTATCATCCGGAATAATTCCAATACCCTTCAAATCATGCTTGGAATAAACAGCAGACAATTGTTCATCAGTTTTTAACTTGTAAAACAACTGCTTAATATTATGATTCAACAATGGGTTCTTCTTCTTATCTTCCAATTCCTTCCTCAAGCTCTTCATTTCAGCCTTATCAATGTCATCTTCAAATGGAGGAACAATAAACCATGGAATTCTACCTCGTTGCCAGTCCTGTACAATCTTTTTAGCCACTGTGTGTAAATCAGGAGATCCACCCTTATTGATTTTTCCTGACCTATATGCCAACTGTGTTAAAAAGTCATAATGATCTTTCCATGTCAAGATTTGATAGGTACGTTGCACATATTCTGGTTTCATACGATGCAAAATGACACGAATGACATCAATCAATTCATCTGGTGTTACTGTCTCGACACGCACCACTCCCTTCAGAACATTATCAGCCACTCGGTTCATATATTGGTAATGTTCATCTTGTTCGGAGGTGTTATATTGATTTTTCAATCGGTATTGCTCCTCGTTATCGGTCGTGTGCACCACACCAGGACAGTCAATAAGGAATATTCTTCTCATCAATGCAACATATTGCCAAACTTTAGTCTCACCAGGAATTGGAGCTGCCTTACAGACCTTCTTTTTTCTCAATGTGTTAATGACACTAGATTTACCAACATTGGGATATCCAATGAGACCAACACTGATGGATGGTTTATCACGATGCACCTGAGCATATTGTCTCAACAGTTGAATTAAGGCACCTTTACCGAATGGATTTTGAACACTCGCATGGAAGGCCAAACAAGGATACTCTTGAGAGAGAATTTTAACCCATCGAACAGTGACCCAAGTAGGTACGAGGTCACACTTGTTGAGAATGAACACTACATGTTTGTGAGGTTTCTCTTTTTTGAGATACTGCTCAATATGATAGCATCGAGTACCAATGGGGTCTCTTGCATCCAAAACTATTAATAGAACGTCACTCGAGTCAATCACCTTGTACAATTCGCTCCAAATACGTTTAGAGGTACCACGTTGAGTACATGGATCATACAATTGGGATCTCACAAATCCACTTGAAGCCAAAACTGATGAAACATCATGAGAATCTGTACCTTCCTTGTGCAAATAATAGTATTCATTTGGGACATACATTTGTTTCTTGTCCTTGATTGGTTGATATTCTTGTTGTTTCTTTTCTACTTGATGAGATAATTCTGTCAAGTCTGTGAATAAGAGAGTAGGTTTTTTACGTTGAGCTTTTTGACCAAACGTTTCTTGGAAATTAATTTGTCTCTTGATTTGAAAAGTAGAATTTTGATGCAATGCATGAATATTATCTTTGGATGGAATTAATGTTTCTCCTCCAATATTTGTTGGTTTTGCATTATTCGTACTGTTGGATGATGCTAATGATATTGAGCTTGTACTTGTATCTTTAGTATTGGCTTGCAATAAAGAAACTGGAACTTTTGAACGTTTCAACAAAATTGTGTAAGGATCATGAATTTTCTTTTCCAACGCTTGTCTGAACTTTGACATTTCTTGTTGACCAATGACTCTTGTATTTCCGAACAATGTTCTATCAGGAGCAACTCGAGCCATTTCTCCCTTTTTGATTTGTTGTGATTTTGGTGTAACATAACCTTTAATAATTTCTCCATCTTCATTTCTTTTGACCTTTGATGTATACATGAGAAGACGTTTAATGGTTGAACGAGAACGAAGCTGAGTAGGTCCTTTACCAATTTTACTCTTATCCACTTTACGATTTTGATCGAGTGAGTGGGAATTCGATTTTCGTTGTTGTTTGGTCGTGTTTTTAGAAAGCACATTGGGTACTTTCACTTTCTTGCTTGATGCTGGCATCTTTTCGGATCTGGCAAAGATCGAGATTTATCGGAATAATAATTATTTGCAAAAATGTTTTGTTGGAGATGATGAATGTAATGTAGTGGTCCGAAAGCCTAAAATCTACTACCAGAGAGTTGAATTCAGCAGAACCGAAGAAGAGCAGACTGTTGTGGTGGTTGTTTTTTGATATTTTTTTGAATCTCAAAATTTTTTTATGGTTCAACATTTTTGCCGAAGACGACACTTGAATCATTTCATGTGAACGTTTGGATTGCCGATCAGATTCATCTTCTCGTCTGTTCTTTCTTTCATGATGATTGGTTTCTCTGTCTGTGCTTAAGATGAGACCATCTTCACACAACACGTGATAGGTTTGATTGTTATCGAATGTTGTTGTTGTTGTTGCTAATAGTAGTAGTTGTGTCTGTGGTAGTAGTAGATGAGGTGTTGATGTTTGAAAGACGACACACGGCCGTGCTGTTTGGATTTTCCATGAGAGAAGGAACGATCATGGAATGAATCATTCGAAGTGCCAGAATGTCTTGAGATTGAGTGAGAGAGGCATGTTTGATCATGGAGAAGATTTCTTCTTGGCTGACAATTTGGGAATAGTTATCAATAGTGTGTGAAAATTTGAGAGTGGAGGAATGACAACACTGGAGTGCTGGTGAATTTGTCTCTTCATCAATGCTGAATGGGATAATTGGTCGCAATTCATGCACTCGAATCAACAATTGATAGTGTGCATTAACTTCACATTCGATTTTAAAGGTTGGTGTGGAATGGTCAATTTCTTGGTCAGAATATGAGTATGAGTCATCATGACACTGTAAATCAACTTGCAACAAGGTGATATTGTCCTTTGATAACAATCGTTCGCCACCTAAGAACTTCAATGTAATTTTGTGTTGGTCCTTACAGCAAGGAGTAATAATTATGGAGTTGGTGCAAGGAATGTAGCAATTTCTTTCCAAAATATTGGTCATATAATTTCCATATACTTCGATTCCAATCGATATTGGATTAATATCGACGAATGTAGGGAGAATTGCAGCAACGTTTGAGGTTTGATTTCTCATGTGGTAGAGCTCGTTTGCTTTTTTAGCTGCGCCAACTGCAATGACATGCTCAGGTGGAATACTGTCAAGAAGAACCAAATATGATTGGTGAGAAGTACTATTCGAATTGTCATTTGAAGGAAGATTAAAATAATTTCTCAATAGTTCCTTGAGTTTGGGCATGTTACATGAACCACCCACAAGAACGACCTTACTGATTTGGGACTTCTCAAGTTTTAGGTCGCTCAATAACTGTGCTATTGTTTCAATGCAGGTATCAAAAAGATTTGTGTTCAAATCTTCAAATAATTGTCTAGAAATATCAGTAGAAAAGTCAATATTTGGTTCAGAAATTAGCGATTTGACATGGATGGAGGTATTTTCGTTGATAGATAAATTGATTTTTGCTTTCTCACATTCATACTTTAAATTTCTCAATGATCTTGGTGGAATCTTGAATTGATTATGTTTTTTCAGAAACTCTTCACAAGCATACTTCACAATATTATTATCAAAATCATCTCCTCCCTTTGAAATAATCAAGACACATGTGATTATAATGTTTAAGAAAATATGAATGCAACACGTGAGTTTCAAAATTCAAACGTACCAAATAACAATCTCCATCAAAACCTTTCAGTTCTATCTCTCCATTTTCATGGATATATTCCACACATACCAATAGAGAGCTACCTCCTAAAGAAAAAAGTTAACACATATTCATCGTGACATGATTTTTCTAAATTATAGGCCAAACATGCACATTCAGATTCACGTATAATATCTAAAACTGGTACACTGTTAAACTCGCATGACTCTCGAAGAGCTTGCTTTTGTGTTTCAGTAAAATAACATGGAGCACTTAAAACAACTCCACATTCGCTACAATCATAATGTGACATGGCCAACATGACTTGTGTGATATATCTAAAAATAAATGAAGTCAATAACTCAGGAGCAAACATATCCATACGGCTCTTTACAGTGATATATGGCTCGTCATTGGGCCCTTCAATGACACCAAAAGGATAGAATTTCAAATTATTCTGTAAAATTGGATCAGAAAATTTTCTTCCAATTATATTTTTTCAAACCCATCACCACATCACTGATCGAATCGTTGACAAGTGGTTTTGTGATAAAATTGTTTCCAATTTGAGGAAAATCAATATCCTCTCCGATAAATGAAAGAACACATCCACTCGTAAGCTCTCCATATTCATTTGGAATTATTTCATATTTTTGGTTCGTAATGGCTGCATGATGTTTTAATTCCACAACATTTGCATCATCCTCATGTCTATAGACACAACAACAAAAACGAGTGGCTCCAAAATGAATTCCACATGCAGTTGATTTCAATTTGGAATTTTCATGAGAACCAATATCTTGGTCATCATCTCCTGTTGATTGTTGTTGTTGTTGTTGTTGTTGGCACGGATCGGAGAGAGCATTAGGACCTTCCTCTCGTGGCAATCCCGTAGAAAGATTATCCTCTTTCATTGTTATGTGTTTTTTCTTTAAATTTTAAAAAAAATTGTTTCTCTCTTGAATATCGTTTGAATTTTCCAACAAATAAACGCATGGACAGTGATTATTAAAAAAAAATTGTTTCTCTCTTTAAAAATAATCCAGTCCGATAAAATTCGTGCGTTGATCAATACAATGGAAGACGAAAAGAGCCTTCTCACCCAGCTTGAAATAATGTCCACCTATGTGTGGAATAGATTTTCTCTGTATTTTCAAATTGTTTCCTCTTTTATGAAAATTAATTCGCGGAATGATGAAAAAATTAAAGAAATTAAAAAGAAATTGCAAATACAACAAGAAATATTGAATGAGATGAAAGAAAAACAACAACAGGAAACATCACAACAAGCTATTGAATTGTACACTATTGAAATTGAGAAGATAGAGGCCCGATTACAAAGACAGATGGATATTTTACAACAATATGAAGAAGAAGTAAGAAACATGCAAGACACTACTCTTGATTTGAGCTGCAAATTTATTTTTCAATTTATTATGATCATTTCAGTTGTGGTAATGCTATTCTACTTGTATTTTAGTTGGTAAGACAAGGGCATTCAAAGGAATGACAGTTTCAATCGTCAAGATTTGGAAGGTTTGAAAATATGGCGCATACCTTGTTATCTCAAACCACTATCGTCACCAGACATAGTTCTGAACCGAATATTCCCAAATGTGTCTTCTGTTCGATGATTTTGATAGGTTCGATTTTTTCCAGAACAATAATTGGCAATGCTTCAAAATCCAAAGGATCACCATCATGTGAAATGAACTGCCATCATTGACTAAACAGTCCCATTAAGATTTCCGAATGTTGATGAAACTGCCCAGTTCGAAGATTGGACTCAGTTATTATCGTAAGTTCCTGTAAAGGCATGTCAACGTACCTTCTATTTTGGGAAATAGTTGTAAAAAGTTTTTAATATGCCAATGGAAAATTACATGTATTGGTCTAATTTACATTTGTACTCTGCTCTATGGGTGCCCAATACCACTTCTATAACTCATCCATATAGAAAAAATAGAAACACTCTTCAGCTCCCTTCATATAACCAACAGCAAATGCGGCGCAGTAGATATTCCGCATATAATACAGAAAGATCTTCGTCACATATTCAACGAATAGCTTCATCAATATTTATAGTATCATTCTTTATTGCCTTCAGTAGCTTACTCTCCAACAATAACTTTGTTTATTCACAGCAACAACAACAACCTCAAACAACATACCTCCCTCAATGGAAACTCTCACAGCCCAACATACAATCATGTCAAAGCGTGCAAAGCGATGAGAGTGGTAGTAGCTTCTTCGTGGGTGGAATGTTTACATCAAGCATTCAATTTAACAGTCCATCAACAGCTAAACTTTCTACCTCTCTTCAAAGTGAGGCTTATTTATTGAGAGCCACAGCAAATGGAACTGTGGATTGGGCCTACCAGATACCCTCAACAGTGATTAATTCACAAGTCGTACCAAACCTTCAATCAACAGAGGTTGTTGCAATTCGATCCTTACAAGGCACTGGCTCTCAATACGTGGCTGTGGGTGTGATCAATAGTAACGGAGGATTGTTCATTGTAAAGTTTTCGGCCTTTGCCGGTTCATCCGTAGTTGTCGATTGGACCAAAGTGATAAGAGGGGACTATCTAAGTGTTCAAGATGTCACTTTTTCATCGAATAACATTGTGGTCGTTGGATCTTTTAAGGGTATTGTTACAGTTTCGGACAATCTAAATTTGGGAGGATCTGCAATCGGCAATGGTACCAACACGACCCCAATTACATCACTTCCAGAGAATTTATATATTCTTTCATTTGATCCTTCGAGTGGAAATGCTCAGAATGCAATGACCAATGTGATTGATAAAACCAATGATGCAAATGTGAAAATTGTCCCAAAGAGCGTTTATTTGGACTCTCAAAATAATGAATGCTATGTGATTGGGTCCTTTATTGCTGCGGTTAATTATAGGATTACATTCAATAAGCTACCAACTGGTGTTAATGATACAACAAACACTGTTACTATTCAATCCACTGGTTCTAGAAATGACTTGTTTGTTTTCAAATATTCCTTCGCAAGTAAGGGAATTTCATGGATTACGACTGTTGGTGGTATTGATGGTGATGAAGACGGCACCAAGGTTTACCTTAATGACAATCAACAGTTGATAGTACTAGGAACAAGCACTTCGAAACAAGCCATCACATTTGACACACAAAACCGATTCACAAACACAGTTTCCAGTAGTGCGTGGTCATTCTTGATTGTTTACACATCAAGTACGGGTGCTGTTTCACAAGTAATCCCAATAGGAAGGGATGATCCCAATGCAATATTGAGGGCAAATAATTTTCTCGTCAAAAATAATGTGCTCACGATTGGTGCCTCTTTTAAAGGAACTGTGACTTTGCCTGGGGGTAGTTCTATTTCTGCCAATTCTATGAATTTGGCCTTTTTACAATTTCCAAGCACAACATTTAATTCTGTATCTCAATATGTGACATATGCTTCAAATCAAGATTCTACTATGACTGAGTTTGCCATTGTTAGAAATCAGGAGGTTGATGTCTTTTATGTTGGAGGTTCATTGAATGGAGGAGAAAGTTTTTTAACGTACTTAATACCTGTTTTCAGCTTTACTTTTGAGGTAGACTCTCCAAAAAGCTTACTGGCCTTGGATTCATCCAGTGGCGACTCCATCACAACGACAATTAACTTACGGCTATTGAACAAACCAGCCACAATCAACGCTGATCCAAATATGGTCTTTATTTATCCAGGACGCACACAATATCCTCTCACAAAGTCTGATACTCTCTATTCAGTTGCCAATGTAAAAATTTCCAAAGACATGGCAAGTGCAGGAAAGGTTGGAGTTGAGGTTTGGAATTTTGCTAATCAATACTTGGCAATTTTTGCAACCTATGCCAATTTATCCATTCCTTTTATTTCCAAACAATACTTTGAGCTTACAGGTCATGCATCTGTGGTTAATCAACAAGATCTCATTTTAACTCAAGTTGTGCTTAATAATGCAAATTTGGATATTCAGAACGTGTACATTAACATCAGTAATGTCATGTCACCTTTGCAAAAAGATGCCTCTGGAAAGGTCTTTGCTCCTTTGATTACTGGTGCCACAATGCCAAAAGGTGTTCAAAATGTGAATATGGCTCTACAGCAAGGACCTAATTCATTTGTGAATATGTCCCTTAATGCCATCAACGTATACTTCTTTAATCCTTCCAGCCCTCTCATTCTTTCTCCCATACAAACTACAGCAGTCTTAGTCTATGACAACACCGAAAACAATGCAGGAAAATTTTGGAATGTCACAATTGATTTTGGAAACGAATTGAACGATCCGTCAGTATTGCAAAGCTATGTGAGTCCAAACAAGTTGTGTTGTCGCTACAATGGAGCTGTGTATGCAGTTTCCATTATCAAACCGAACTCAATTTTTACATGCTCTGTTCCAATAAGTAATACAGAGGTTGCAAACTCGGTTTTGAATCTATGTTATCAGTTCAATGCTACCTACGCATTTGATATCTCTTCTCCAATTTCAAGTAATATTGTTACATTTGAGAAGAAAAAGTTGATATTTGCCAACTCTGAAACTTCAAGTGTGAATTTAGATGTAATTGATAAGCAATACTCATCACAGTCCACCTTCCCAGTCACAAGTCTGTTCCTTGATAATTGGAGTCGTATTAATCGTAATAATCTTCCATTTTCCCAATTAGACCTAAGAATCCAGCAGCAATATCCACAACAAAATTTGGTGTATAACCCAATTTCAAGTATTGCAGCAATATCTTTTCAACTTTCATCAGTGAATATGCCTAATATTCCTGCAAACAATGTCATTGCTCCATTTGCTAATGTAACCGTTACATTGACTTTCAATAAGACCACTGAACTCACAAACAACATAACGGTCTATTACTTGAGGTATAACGAATTTACTGGTTTTCAAAACTTTTTAACAGGCAATGGAAGTATCTCTGTGGTCATGAATATGAAGTATGAAATTCCAACTTCTTTCTTACCTTATATTTTCTGCATTTTTAACAGTAGAATCTCAGATTTGGTTCCTCTCACCAAGTTAAACTACAAAAACTTGACAGAATTCGCATGTCAATACAACAACCCAGAATCCTTGCAAAATTCCACTATTCAGTTGATATTGAATTACAACAAGATGCCAACAGGTGGTAAGGCGCTTACAGACAATGTATCCCTTCGTGGGAGTGTTGGAGGACTTCCTCGTGTTCAATTCCTCATTGACCAAACAGTCAGTGTGGCTGGAGTTAATCGAGTAATTATGGCACGAATTACAACACCAAGTTCTCAATTGATTACTCTGCTCAAGAATAACATCTGGATTGATTTGAATGGTGTGAAGTATTTTGCAAGTCCCGATCAATTGACTGACGGACTATTCTATGTTCCATTAATTTCTAGCAGCGTTGGATGGAAGGATCTAACGGTCTACACAAATATCAATAGTGGAAAATATGAATTGTTGGGAACACAGCCGCTTAAAATATTTTTCTTCGATCCTCAAATTCAAATTCAAGCAAGTTACAATAATGGATCCTTGGTTGTGTACTCACCACAACAGACTTTATTGCCCAGCTTCGACATTAATCTTCAAGGTTTTGAAATTCCATATTCACAGATATTTCCAAGCAATGTTTGTTGCAATGTTTTTGGAACAAATTATCCAGCAGTATTTTCAAGTAATACTTCACTCAAATGCGCCGGAGTGACAATATTGAAGGAAGGAGAAACAGATATTTACGTGTCATATGTGGTGAACTCCACATTCGCTTTAAACATTTCCAAGCGAGCATCTCTCTCCGTAATCTCTAAAAGAGGAGTGACATTTGGTGGTAATGAATTTGAATATACTGCTCTCAAGATGAACAATCAGTCCGATAACAATTCATTGATTGTGCAATCTACTCCATGGAATCTTGCTCTTTACAACTTTGCTTTGAATATTGACAGCTCTTTATTCAAGACATTCCCAACACTGGATTCTGTTGATAATTTTAATTTCAAGATTAGCGATGGTGACACTGCTCTGCAATATTTCACACCTCCCATAGTCGTCAAGCCAACAAAACTATCTCCTCCGCTTATTTATGGACAGATTAACTTACCTCTCAACAGAAACTTATTGAGATTGAATGTGTCATTGATATTGAAGAATGCTCCAAATGATGAGTTGAGTTTATCTCCTCTTTCTATTGTGCTCTTCAGACAATCTCTCTTGAACTTCCAATCACAGAGAGTGATATCCAGTGGTGCCTTGCTTGTCAGTACCCAAAAACCATTTTCTCAACCAAATGGAATTGTATCGCCAACAGAGCAATTATTATTGGATCGATTGTATTGCCAATTCTACGATGAAGGAAATTTGAATCCTTTATTTGTTAGAGCAACCAGTACGAATGGTCTTTCCAGTGCACTGACTTGCACAGCGCCACCCATTGACTGGAATTCTACATTAAGAAAGTTTGCTCGACTCGTTTTGAATGGCAGTCCTGATGCATTGACCTCAGTCGTGTCAAGTACGCTAATCATTAACAACTCGACCACAGATGCACAGGTCTATCCAATGTATTGTAACATGATTCCACATTATACAACTAGTGTGTGCTCCGGAAGAGGTGTTTGTACTAAAACAAACACCTGTACTTGCCAACAGAACTACTTGGGGGATAATTGTGAGAAGACCACCTGTTTTGGAGTCCTTTCTACAGACCCATTGAGCTGCACTGGTCAAGGACAATGCACGCTCTTCAATAACTGTGTTTGTAGAGATGGTAGTTATGGCACCATGTGTGAAAATCAAATACTGTTCGTCTCCAAAGACAAGACTATCCTTACCAGTAACAGGAACTTGGCCAAAAGACTAACCTATGCTCAGTTTTATTCCTATGTAGTCAATTCAGGTTCAGACGTCACCAAGTTGCCATGCAGTGATATATTTCCGGCAACTTCTTTGACATTGATCATTGGAGAGACCACTTCCAGCTGCTTCACGAATCAGCAAAGAGACGTTATCCTCTTCACTCCAAATACTTGGATCAAGAATAATACAATAATTCCAGCATTTAACAATGTGAAATACTATGTATTGGACCCTGATACGACACCAAAACTCGATTCTGAAACAGCCATTGCAACATCCACTGCTGTACTCACACCTACAAGTTCTTCTTTTCCTGTAGTGTTGCAAGCTAGCTCAAAGAATTTATCTCCACTATCAAAGTTAGAGTATAGATGGTCTGCTGATCAAAATACTGAGCTCTCGAATTTCCTCTCTGCATATACGAATCAAATGATTGTGAAGATTCCAGTAACCAAGTTGAACAGAAGATTGAGAAGTTTACGACAACAGCTTTCTTCCATTCCATTCATACTGAACGTAGTAGACCTCGTATTTAACACTTCAACAACAGTTAAAATGTCTTATCAGCCCCAATTAAGTACATCTTCAAGTCCAACTTCTGTCTTTACGTATGGAAAGAATCAAATTACTTGCTCTGAAATGGATACATGTCTTGTTGAATTGAATGAGGCACCACAGAAAGGTTCAATTATTGACTACAAGGTGACAGGAACCAACACCAATTTGAAGTTCAACACTTCATACCAACACTCATTCAAAGCGTCCAAAATATTTAGATCCCAAAATTCAATTCAAAACAATGATGTTCAATGTATCACTGCCTCCTCTCAAAGAAGTGCAAGCAATACCAAGACTGATATTTGTGTTCGGTTCTTCTCACAAAGACCCACAGAGTACTATATTGAATCCAAACGAGATGGTCTTTCCAGCAAGTATTCTTTGAGATTGATACGATTTAACCCTATTGCACAAACACTTGAATATCCTACTTTCGATTCAACAAGCAATATTTTATGGAAATGTTTTTACAGTACAGATAACGTGAATCGATTGAGTTGCGATTCACTTTTTCAGAGAAATATTGCAGACGGTTCTGTGTATGGTTTATCTGGATCCACTGAGCTCACGAATTCTACAATCCAGTTGAGCGCATCAATCAATGGAACAAATGCAACTGATGTGAAATTCACCAATACCAATTCAATCCATGCCGAACTATTGAGCATTGTTCCTAGTATTGTTGGTTTTGGAAAAGGTAAATCCTTACCATTGAATGCGGTAGTGACAAGTTCCAAACCAATCTCTAGTGTTAGTTTTAGCATTTGGAAGAATTCAACATCTCAGGTTATGAACAATAAGATTTTTACCACTCTATATCAATCATCTGACATGAAATTTATTTCATCAACTCTTGATATTTCACAACTCGACACTGGCATGAAATACACCATTAGATTTGAGGCTAAAAACTTTGATCAACAAGTTGCATTTGTTGAAAAACAATTTTCAATTCAACTTGAACCTCCTTCTCCAAGGTGTAAAATTTATCCAAAAGAAGGAATTGCATTTGAAACTGAATTCACCATTTCATGTTTCTCAGACTCTTCCTATGACGATGTTAATATAGCTCAATATGGGTTTTACCTTTCCAATGACACCTCTGAGGTTGCTCTATCCTCTTCAACAAAGAAATCTTTTTTCACAAGATTGCCTTACATGGAAAATCCAAAGTTGAAAATAGTCATTCAGGATGTCTGGAATGGTTTCACAACTTTGTCTATTCCAGTGAAATTAACACATCCACTTGGAAATAGTACACCTGATTCATTGATAAACACCCTTCTCAACGAAGACTCCTCACAACAATCCATTGGTTT
This sequence comes from Naegleria fowleri, assembly GCF_008403515.1. Taxonomy (NCBI): domain Eukaryota; phylum Heterolobosea; class Eutetramitea; order Acrasida; family Naegleriidae; genus Naegleria; species Naegleria fowleri. The sequence continues at coordinate 257,910 of NW_025407941.1, read as the reverse complement.
GGACATTGAAAATTCATGTTATTCTTTGGCAAGCTCACTTTCAGATATCTCTAAATACCCTCAATTATTCCTTCCAAAATTGAGTACCTTTGTGCAACATGCAAAAGAAAGTGAAATTTATTCCATGGACAAGGTATTGAAGATGGTGGACTCGTTCATTTCAAAGAGTGTCTTATCAGATTCCAGCAATATTGACTACTTGCTAAACATTTTGGACAATGCTTTGAGCGTATTCATACTTCGAAATTCACACAGCACAAGTGCCTACTTTAAGGATTCTGAGATTGTTATCATTTCAAAATTATTGGATTTGTTGTTGCCATTGTTAAACCCCAAAATTCAATATCAATTCCTGATCAAGTACAAACAAGCACTATTTAAGGACAGTGTGAGTGATGATCTTTGCAGAAGCTCATTGTTGGATTCCACTCGAATCACATTATCTTCAATTACGAATCCAAGTGCAACATCTACATTTAATAATTACATGGTCTTGAAGAATAACTTGTATGGAGATGATTCCTTCAAGAAATCCAGTTCATTATCTATTCCATCGCAAGGTATTAATATCAACTTGGCCTCTCTTTTTGACACAAACTCTAACGCTTCATCATTCGATTTATATGAGATTGAACTAGTGTTACAAAAGCAAATGACCAAGACAAGGTCATCACTATCAGCTTCTTTAACGAGTACTCAAATTATTCACTTCAATGTTAGAAAGAATGGGCAAGGACTTGTTTCAATTCTGAGTAGCAATGCACCATCAGTGAATATCACATTTACGATCGTACCTTCTGCTTTACCAAATAATTATGTTCCTCAATGCAAATTATTTACCTCCTACGATCAAGTGCAGTTCAATCAAGATCAAAATTTAACAACAATCTATGCAGCTGGCTCCGATCAAGTGACATGCTCTGTTAAGACATCCGATTTAGGAGGAAGTATCTATGTCACTAGCGTTCCGGTCTATATTCCAGTACCTCCAACGAATTTAAATGGTGGTGACAATGCCTTATTGGTCATTATTTTATGTGTCGTATTGGCAAGCTCTTGTGTGATTTATGCTTGCATGTTGATCATGTGCATATTCGGTGTGAGAATTGTCATGAAAAGAAGAAGAGAAAATGCTGCTGGAGCAGCCAGTGCTGTTTCATCACCAACTGGTTATGGTTACAAGCCAGCCATGCAAACTTCTCCAAATACAGTCTCAGACCAAACGACTACCTCCTCAGATGATAAGATTGAAGTGGATACTAGCTCAACAGAGAATCATAACGATCACAATGTCATTCATTATGGCAATGCTGTTCAAGAAAAATCACGCCCAAGTGATCTTCTGAATGGGCAGTATCAACTATTAGAATTTATTTCAGGAGACGAGTATGAGAATGTGTACAAGGCAAAAGATTTGGTGAATAACCAAATTATTATCATTAAGAGAATCAACTTTATTACATTTGACGAATCCAATGCTACCAGAGAATATTCGAATTTATCAAAGGTGACTCATCCTCATGTGATCCGTTTGTACGAAACATTTATTGATACAGATGACAAAGCAATTTGTATGGTTTTGGATTATTGCCCTTACGGAGATTTAAGACAATTATTGGAATCAAGAAGAGAAAATGGAGCTCGCTTTGAACAATGGGAAGTTGTGAGTATATTGAAGCAGATTTCACAAGCACTGGCCTGTATTCATGATCAACACAGCTTGTGCCATACAGCTGTCAAATTGTCGAATATATTTATTAAGGAAATGTCAAAGGAGAAAATAGTTGTATGTTTAGGAGAGTTCGGTCACTCAAGATCTCGTCACTCTCTAAATCTTACTCTTGCAAAATCACCAGAGGACCCAGAAAGCTTTAAACCTTCATCTTCCTTGAATGACCGATTTGGAAATTTCTCGACAGCATTCAGACAATCCACAAGTTCCTATTCTGATGCATTCACTGCAACTGACATTTTCGATTTTGGTGTTTGTCTTTATCAATTACTAACCATGGACACTTCCATGAACATTTCACAACTACACGAAGAGGCAGAATACGAAAGTGAATTCTTCAAAACATTGGAATTAATTATTGAAAAGAAAGGTTTTGATTACGATCAAGAATTGATTGCCATTGTGCTCTCCATGTTGGCATTGGATGTCAAAAAGAGACCAACAGCATCAAAAGTCATTCAAATGATCGACAATGCTCATTTCGAAAAGAGTATGACATTGTAAAATATACAAGTTACAAATTTAATTAAACAGCTGAACGACTCAATATGCAGTGAACTTTTTATAGCTATTTTATATATTGCAGGGAATATTTCCACAGGAGGCGTCACAACCAAAGAAGGATTCAATGTCAAAGATGTGCTCGCAATTTATAAACCACCTCTTGTACATTTGCCACGCGGGTTGTTTGGAAATTCATTCTCTTTACATTTTACTGTTTGGTGGTCTTGACAAAGAGTTGTTTTTTGACAGAGTGATGCTGTACTTTCCTTTTCTTCATTTTGTTGCTTGCTCTCAAGAGCTGCTCTTCTGAAGAGGTACTACTGGACGGGTCAATTGGTTGGAGATGAACAGACGACACTAGTTCTGATTGTGTCGACTCATTGGTTGGCGTGTTATTGCTGTGATTTTTTGTGGTTTCCACTTTCTCTTGTTTTGGAGGAGAATCTTGCTGTGGAGATGAAGTGACGCTTGTTGTTTTGGATGCAAGATTCTTTTTCTTCTTCTTTTTCGAGTTCCTTTGCGATTCGTTATTCTGATGTTGGTTGGACGCTGATGGGGAGTGCTCCTTTTCATGCAGAGAACCTGAAGGGGTCACATCCATCAAAGTCTGACTCATTGTGAGAGCTTCACTGAGCTCGGCCGTGCTTTGGCAATGACTCTCCGTTGTTGTTACATTAATTTCGTTGGGATCATTCTTGTGTTGTTCCTGTTTACAGAGAGAATGCAAGTGTTTGAGGTCAATATAATCTTGCTCTACCTTACTATACAAGTCATAAACTCTATCCAGCTCGCTTTCTTTTTTTTCAACTTCTTTTTCAAGTTCTGCAATTTTATCATTCCTTTCCTCGATTTGGGTTTGAGAAAGGTCCAATGCTTGCTGTAGCTCTGAAATTTCGCAGCTCTGTTGTTTGCATGTGTCTTTTATCTTTTCCAAATTCGCTGAACAAGATTCAATTCTTCAAGGATGGTTTCTTTGGTGGCACTGAGTTCATTAATTTGATGCTCAAAGGCTAATTTGTTTTTCTCCATTTCCACAGTCAGTATAGTGATCTTTTGAGATTGCATTTCAAGGTTTTTTAAACAAGTTTCATGTTCAATACTTTTGATCTCTAGTAGGTTATTCAAATCTTCAATCTTTTGTTGAATCTTACTGTTGATGGACAATAATTTTTCTTCTTCTTTAATTTTCTCTCGTAACTCACGCTTTTCTTGATCTATTTTTGATTTGATAATAGTTAACTCTTTTAATTGAGATGCAGTAAAATCTCGCTCCTTTTCTACTTGCTTCAGTTGGAGTCTTAACCTGTCACATTCATCTTGATATTGTCTCAGTTTGTTTAAGTTAGTTTCTAGCCTCTTTATCGTTTCGTTCTTTTCTTCCAGTTGATTTCGATGGCTTTTCTTCAGTTTATCAACTGCTTCATTTAGCTTCGTAGAATGCTCTTTGATCATCATTTGCTCCTTAATGATGAGAGCATTATTTTTGTCCAACAACTTGCTCATCTGACATTTACATTGCGTCAAATTCGTTTGAAGTGTGAGTTTATCATTTTCAAGATTATTTTTCTCGGTTGTCAACTCTTGAATTTGAACTATTTGATCTACTTGATTTGTGGACAGATCGCTTATTTTAGCGTTCGCAGAGCTTAATTCTTTTTCCAACACTGAGTAGCGTTCCTCTTGCATTGTCTTGTCCATGTTGATTTTATAGCTGATCCATTCAAAAGTCAAAAATATTAACAATGCAGCAATTAATCCCAGCATCCAAATATGAGCTTTGGAGTTTTGTACGTTTTCAATTCTTGCAAGAATTTCTATTGCCCCAGGATTTGGCTCAATTCTTGGAGATTGAATTAAGGAGAGTGCTTCGTCTTGATGATCTACTCCCAATTTACCCACAAGAGAAAGCCTCATAAATTCCTCTATCATCGGGGAAGGTATTTCAAGCGATCTTGCAGCAAAAGATAACACTTTTCTTTGAAAGACTAAATCAATGATTCGGGTTTTGCATAATGTGTTGTTGTGATGAAAGGAGGAGCAAAATTTGTAAACCTCATCTTCTCCTCTAGTAAAAAGCTGTGTTGCCTCTCGGAATTTTGAAAGTGAAATTAAGGAAGAATCCAAAATTAGGTTCTTGCAATGATTTTTCAAACTATTCTTGATCTGATTATTCACGAGTGTCTCTATAGCTCTGCCCATTCTCTCTCCCTCTGAAAAGTATGTTTCATGATTGTCCTTACATTTCCTCTCCATCAAGCATTTCTTAAATTCTCTCATGGAGCGTTCAAAATAATAATTCTTCACCAACTGATGATAACATTCCGAATCAAGTCTCTCAAAATCCATCACTTCCCGAAACCACCTCTCTCGCAATTCCAACTCGTAACATTCCGAAACCCAAACATGCCACACACCAACCGCCACACACAAACCCACAACCCAGAACCTTATTAAGCATTGATGCATTTTTTAAGGGTTTGAAGGGTTCTCTACTTTTAATACGCTTTACACAACAACTCTTACACATGTTGAAAGGATAAAAGCACTAGTACTTGTACTACTATACTTCTACTACTACTCCTATTCGATCTCACCAATTGAGGTATCCTGAGAGGTGTCCATGGACTGGATCAAGGAGCTGCTATTGTCACCACCGCGTTGTGTACTCTCTTAACTGTGTGTGTGTGTCTAGGAGAACCTTGAAGCTCATTTCGCTCACTACTCACTCATTCACTCACTCACTCACATGACAAGCATGCTCATAGCATCACACAATGTGAACTCTCATTGTTGAGAAGTTTTGAATAGACCTCTTTCATTAAGTTCTTCTGGAGCTTCCTGTTCCTCTTCAGTAACATCCAAACCAAAATCTTCATCATCCGATTGTTCAATACGATTGTCAAACGTATCTTGGTTATTGTGAATTTCATAACTTTGATTTCGATCGGTAAAATTATTATTTTCAATATCTTGTTCAAGAGATCCTTCACTTGCGCTCATATCATTAATGAGTTGATTGTATCGATATCTCATTTTGTTTGGATTGAACAATGCTTGCAAACGAGAGGAATGTTTGTAAATGAGAAGAACAGTGAACATGACCAAGAAGAAGAAGAATAAAAGTAGAATAAAGATGGCCCATCCACTCATGGACGTGGGACAATCTCTCTGAATAGGATCCAACTTGGAACTCATTCCACCCACGCATGTATTGCCAGGAAGTCTCGCAAATCCTCTCGATTCATTGTAATACCTCTCAGTTTGACAGGAGGAAAGTGATGGGCTTTTAGATTCTTCTTCGAGTTGTGGTGATAGTGCAGTGCAAGTGAAACTAGTCCTGTCTTGATTCAATTTCTTGTCATATCCATAATCACAGTCATAGTCTGCATAGGTACATTCACAATTCTTAATCTTGATGGGTCGATCTTCTGTGAGTTGAGGATTAAAACATTTGGCACTTCTCTTTCTTCGTGTGTATTCCACCACGCGACCCAAGAAGCAATTATTTGAATAACTGTGAGGTTTAAAGTATTCATAATCACTGTTCTGATCGTATGGATTGTTAATTCCATTACATTCACGTTCCTGGACATGAGAAAAATCAGCTCGAATAAGAATGTCTCCAGTAGTATCTCCAGAGCCATGAATAATCATATACTTTGCCAATGGATCATGTTTCTCATTGACATATAATTTGCTGATATGATAGGGACTATTGGATCGGTCCGTAAAGTTTGCAGTAATCCAAGTTTCTGCCTCATCGAGAGTGTATCTAATCTCTACCGTAGGTTGATTGTTTTTCACAGTGACTAAAATTCCGCCATGATTTAAAATTTCATACAAGTGTGATCCTTTAGCAATTTCAAACCAGCTCAATCCACCATCTCTACTCATGTAGGTATTCACAATTTTGGAGTCCAAATATTGTCCAACATTTCCATTGGCTAGAATGATGCCTACTGCATCTTTGTGAGAAAGAATTTTGACATAATTTGAAGAAGAGCTAGCTGTGAACCCATGAATATTGAGATAGCAGTTGGAACATTGAATGGGCTTTCCTTGAGCGTCTACTTTGGGTGGTTGAATATATTGCCATGTCATCTTGTCGAATGTAATCAATGATTTTGTTTTACACTTGTTTGTGCAATCCTCATAGCCATTACAATTGTTGCAATCATAAATCTCAACAGTTCCCATATCATCGGTGTGAACTTGATTGGCCAAATAGACGCCTTCGAGTGATTTTACTTTTGTAAAATCTGCATGACCTCCTTCTTTTCTATTATTCCACAGAGATTCCTTATATTTCACACCACGCGAATCGGAAAGATAGACTTTTCCAAATCTGGGTGAATATTGTGACGATGATGAGGATGCCACAATTTGTTCTTGCTGTACATTGATAAAAACAGCTCCCTCGCTTCCATCCAATATTACAAACGATTTCTCGAGAACTCCATTTCTGTTTGTTATTCTCACTCGGTTGAAGCTGTGACCATTGTCAGAGCTTACATAGAGTTTGGCAACATATTCAGGTTGACCATTTGCTGTCACAAGTGATGCATCTGTGGTGGCAACAAATAAAAATTGTCCATACATCATGAAATCTCTGGGATGCATTATAATTTCATTGTCCTCCTCGTTTCTATTACGAGAGTCCATGCTGAAGAAGTAACTAGTTCCGTCTTCAATCTCTTTAATTCCAAACAAGAGAGTATCGCTGTACATTCTCGATTCCTTGTTCGCAAATGAAATTGATTTCACACCAGATTTTAACTTGAAAAAATTCGCTCCCAGATTATAGCTAATATATAACGTGTGATCGCTCATTAAAACGAGAATTGTATCATGAATAATAGGATGGAAAATATATTTCAAAACTGCATGATGATACCTATTCTTTGAAGAGTTGGAGTCGTCGTCTGTGAGTGTACTTTTTGGTAAATATCTCTGAACACAACTCAATTTATCAATTTCTTGAGGACCTGTGAGAGAGTTTAAATTTGTGCAAATAAACTGTGAATTCTTCTGACTTGATAGCAAGACAAACAGGTTGGTATCTGTTGGGTGTTTCACCACACTGTCAATGCACTTGTACTCCTCACATGTTTTGAGCAATTGATTCAAATTGTAAAAGTTGACACCTTGATCGACACTCACATAACTAAACTTATCACTGGTTTGAACCACGACAACATTTTTGCCAATATATTGAAGACTTGAAATTCTGCCATCAATGGGATTTAACTTGAAAGTCGGAAGGGGTTCTGCACTCACAAAATTGAGAGAAAACGCACAGTCGGTTTTCGTCATGGACATTATCATGAACAAGAAGAGCGTGAAAAGAGAGAGAAGAAAAGTAGAAGAAAATTTTGGGTTCTTGTAATGTGTGTGGATGATGCTGCTGTCATGTTTGACAGCATTGGTTGCCCTACCCATGACCACTCTCTTCGTTGACATATTTTTTTGTTTGAAGGGGGCCAGGTGTTGTGAAGTGGCAACGTCGGAATGATCCAATTATCGTAATGATGAGGTGGTTGCAAATTTGTTTCAAAGTAGTATTGTAACCTTCGACACCACCAGGTCGATGAAACGCCTTTCTGATCATGATCATTTGGAAATCATACGGAGAAGACCAACACACGTGTGCTTCGTAACTGCTGTTGTTGAATTCAATCAATCAAATTGTGAAATTTTTAATAAAATAATAATAATTTAAAGACGAAAAGAAAACGAAGAAGAAACACAAGAATGATTTCTGCTCAAGCTTCCGCCGCCGATGATACTTCTCCGCAACAACAACAACAACCTCCTCCTCCTCAAGACAAGATCAAGGCAAACGAATCCAACAACAATGGAATCAGTGCTAGAATGAATGATGATCATCATCATATTACCACAAGCACGTCCACCTCATTCACCAATAACCATCCTCTCTCTGGAGATATTTCTGCAACACTCATTGATGGATCACCATCATCAAGAACATTGCTCATCAAAGACACACCACTTTCATCCAGTGATGGTTTCTCTTCCCTCATGAATCATCACAAGAGAAGGATTAGGAAACGAAAGGAGCATCCATCATCTTCACCTGAGAATGGCAACAACAACAACAAGCACAACCATAGTAATGGTCATCACCACAATAACAACAACAACTCACCAAACTCCACCACGATCCAACAACAACTCACCAAACGAACCAAGTCTAACTCCCTCTCATCATTATCATCAGCTGCTCTTCCCGCAGTGATGGGGATTGAGTATGCGAGTAATTCTGCCTTTCTCCTCTCCAACATTTTGCAAGCCTCTTCTCTCTTCACGTGTAGCTACAACAACACGACCCTAAGCTATGATCCGAACGCAGTACTCGAATGCCCGTGGAAGATCAATGGAAATGACAGCACTTCAGTGATTGGTGAAACATCCTCGTCTTGTCTTGCTCTTGAGGAACCGGCCACTCTTGAAAACAGATTGAAACGTTTACTTGTTGTTGGAAGGGAATCTAGGGAAGAATTAGCGTCATCATCATCGCCATTGGCTTCAACAACAACCACAGCTGCCACCAGTTTGTCATCTAAATATGCACTACATATTGATCCTTACTGTACACTCATGCTCACAGGAGGTCGAGTTTATGCTGAGAATTTGGATAATCATCAAGCCACTGTTCCTAACGATTCAGTCAGCAAGTTAAGCAACAACAAGCACGATCAGGCCTTCAATGTACTCATTCACGGATTGCAAGATGGACAGTTTGTCATCCTCCAATTACAAACTCACCTCTTGTTCAGGAATGTGTTTGTTGTGTACTCAAGATTTGGTACTCTCGGATCAAGTGGCAAAACCTACTCACGTTTATTCGACAATTTGCACCATGCCAAACAATTCTTTGCTAACTCTCTCCAATCTCTTCTCGGATTGAACCACGATGGTGATGAGAACTCACACAGTAATGTTGTTTCTCCATCGGTGGCGACCTTGAGCAAAGTTTGCTATCAAGTGCCTCGAATTTGCTTACACCATCAACAATAATGGGCAATAAAAAATTAAATTCAAGAGAACCACAATGAGAATAGCAAAGTCGTTCCATATAATTGACACGCCCGCTTGGCTTGTATAAAGTCTTTAACCGTTAACCGAGAATCCTATAAGGGTGAAGCACATCCAACACGAAGCTCCACTTACTCTTCAGATTCAAGACTGTCATGTTATCAGTGTGCACTAGGGCAGTGAGTCTCTTCACAAAAGGATGATTCATAATCACTGATCGCAAAGCTCTTCTCAAGTGTTTGATAGTTCTCTACACAATTTTGAAAAAATAATTTTGTGTTTTTGAAAAGGTTTTACAACCTACTAACGTTAGTGGATCGTATTTTACTAATCACCTCTTGAGATGATTATTTTGATTGTTCTGTCCTTATCTGTCCCATTCAAAAAAAAATGTGGTCAAGTGCAGTAAAACACATGTCAAAGCAACAAATGATGTCGACATCTCGTGCAACTCTTTTCTCATCATCCACAATACAGAACCCAATTTCAGCATGGATGAAAGGAGAAAGTCATGTGTTTTCGACAAGACACGGCATGCTAGAATCATTCCGAGCCTTTCACTATGCTGCCACCACTTGGTCACTACAAGGAGGAGGAGCAACAAAAGTTTTATTGAACAATTCTGGAAAAAAGGGAGATCAAGAGAGCAAACAAGACAAAAATTCTACGAATGGCGATAACAATGAAAAGGATCACTTTAAAATTTTCAATTTCAACACATGGTTGAACATGTTTGGAATTTGCTCTCTTCCCTATTTCGCATGGATGGCGTATTACTATTTCAAAAGACTATCATTGTCGAATAATGAAGATTTGAAATTGTTGTTGAACGAGACGTTTATAAAACCGAATGAGCAAGACAGAGTATTGGATCTTTTGAAAGAAATTTTGTCTCTTGTCAAGGCACATCAGTATATTGAGGATTTTTTCAATGTCGTAAGTTTTTTAAGGTAGTAACTCATCCTCACTTGTATGAATCAAAATTCTATCAAGAACTTTACCAACAACATTTATTCTCTGGCTTGTTCGAACAATAGTGACCTCAGTGAATGTGCCCTCGAAATTTTGTCATGTATTTTTCAAAAACGATCCTCTCCCAAATTGTCTGAAGAGTTTTTCATGGCCTCCACTCAAAGACCTGAATTTAATATCATTGAGATGACCTTAAACATTTTGAGAGAGAATTATTCTAAATTGAATTTCAAGGAAGCATGGATGGTGACAAATTCACAACTTCCATCGACCTCTTCCAACAAGCAGCGTCTGAACAAAAAGGAACAGATTGCATTGGACATGCTCAATAATGTCTTCTCCAACAAGTATTTATTGGAACACCTTCTTAAAGAGGATGGAGAAAACATTTCGACCAATATTTATGCTCATCATCTCACCACGCTCTTCAAGAGTGAACATGCGCTCGATAAATGCATTGCAACATTGTGTGTGAGTCGAATGGTTCAAACATTGGAAAGCAACCAGTCTGGAGCAATTAATCCCACATCATTGACGACATCTCAATTGCTTCATTCCAATCCAGTCAAGAGCATGATTGAGTCATCACTAAACACCTCAATGCCAGATTATGATTTCAGAGATCAAGTTCGCGTATTGGAAGATCGAATGAACATGACTATCAATGGTAAAACAAGTGCATCGTTATCTTCTTCCACACAAAATTGGCTTAATCCAGATTATTCCAATAATCAACACATGTTCGTAAAAGCTCTTATATTAAGTTCTGCTTTTGCATTTTTCATTCATGCCAAACGTCCAAAGTCATTGAAATTATTAACCATTTCCAAAACCATGATTCGTGCATTCATATTATTTTCCTACACCGTTGTCATTGGAAATTATAGACCCAATTATCAATCACAATCAGAACAAACCCATCTCAAAAACAACTCTCTTCCATTAAGAGAATATATTCAAAAGTGGAACCAAGATCAATTGGGATATTATTTTGGTGATGTCATGCTTTTCTTGTTTATGTATGGATTTGTGAGAAATTGGTTTGCATTCCTTCCATTCCCTCTTATTCTCTATTAATATATAATTCTCTATAAATCAAATGTACCTAACAAAGGATCGAAATTACTCATAACCCAATATTGGGATCAACCATACGTGTTGTACAATTAGGAGAAGATCTATCTAATATGCTTATTTCTAGAAATTATTAAATCAATACAAATTAGTTGATTGAAATAGCATCATTGTTTTCCCGCCAAAATTGTACGTTTTGCAATTTGTAAAAAAAGTTGTAAAAAAAGTTAGACTGGCATCAGATCCAAAGATATGTTGGCCAATTCCATGACGAACAACCGAACCGGAGGAGGAGCTCCAATACAGCAGCACTCCTTTCTGCAAGATGCAAGTAATATTTCATCCTCCTCCTCGAGAGTGAGTAGTAGTGCGAATGGTGCAGCTGCCTCTTCTCTATCTTCTTCTTCCCTTTCCACCTCCTCTCATCCATTATTTAAAAACAATCATCATCATCATCACAACAACTCGCATAGAAATACAAATTCGGGAGATACCTTGCTGTCTCCAACCTCATCCACTCGATCATTTATAAAGAAAACGAACTCTCTGGATGGAAGGGCCAAAAAGGTGGATGACGTCCTGTCCAATATGGAGGATCATATTGCACTGTTACAAACTGAAATTATGCAAATACGAGATGATTTACGATTGCAGCGATTAATGGCAAAAAAGTATGGAGAGGAGGGATTTCTTGAGGGCGAACAACGATTACTACAAATGAAGCAACTCAAAAAGGAAGCTTTGCATCGAGTGAAAAGTCAACTTGGGAAATTAGATCGAACCATCAAAGCTGGAAGGAGAATCACCAAAGAATTTGGTGGAATGAGCATGACAGAAGAGAAGCTGAAGGATGCCAAAGAATTGCAACGAAAACGAAGGAAAGAGAGAAGAGAAAGCGAGGAAGCTCGACGACAACAAAAAGGAGAAAATATTGAGCTTGGTATTTATTCTGATGCGAGTGGCAGTGGAAGCGGTTCTTCGAGTGACACTGATTACTCTGAAGTGACAGATCTTTCCGAAGGAAGAAAGAAGAGAATTATTTTCAAACAAGTGATGAATGGAGACTTGATTGAGACACAACTGGAAGACCAATTAAACATGCTTGAACTCTCGGCGAGTCATCGACAAGTGAAATCTAAAATTCTCACCAATAAGAATGCTCCCAAGTTTAAGGGATATTTCAATTTAGCCCATTTGGAAGATGAAAAAGAAGACATCAACAACTCTCTGGTTGTGTAAAAGAAACACAACAATAATATCACACCTATTTATTAAATGTCATTCATGTATTGAAATTTGTATTCTGAAAAAAGTTATTTTCGAATATCTCCATTGGCAACAGCTGAAAGTATAGCCATATTTCCTTCTGTCCTTCGGTTTTGAAGGAAGTTCTTGAGCTCCTTCTTGAGTTGGGCATCCTTTTGCTTTTCTTTTTCTTCCTTAATCTTGCTGAAAGTAGCATCCACTTGCTTCAGGAAGGTCGATACGCTTGCAAAGAAGAGGTGAGGTGTCTCACAAACATCCTTCTCCTTTTCTCCAAAGAATACAGCAAGATCTTTGAGAGTTTTCTCTAACTTTTCCTGAGCTTTGGTAATTTTGTCCATTTCAATTTTGGCTTGCTGATAAAATTCTTCGAGTTGAGCTGGAAATCGATCATGTACAAATTTCTTTTCCTTCTTGTAATAATCAAGCTCTGTACTAATAATCTTTAGAGATTCACCTAATTTTGAAATTTCCTTTTTGAGTTCTGGAACCTCAATTCTACTTCCAATTTCAGCATAATCAGCAATTTCATTTAGCATGGTAGGAATTAATTTGTCCTCTTTTACGAGCATTAATTCACACAAATAATTCAACACTGATCGGTTAGGGTCACTCGATGATTTGATATCTCCAAGTTTGGTCAAAAAGTTAAGCTTGAATCCATAAACCTTGTCCTTATCTGTCTTGGCCTTATTCAAGAAATTTACAAGAATTACAATAAATGCAAGAATTTTTTGGAAGCTCTTACATTCCATTACTCCTTTGCATGCCTTGATACATGATTGAATATCTGGTTCAACTGTTCTCACAGAACCTTCAAAGTAAATTTGTGCAGACCAAGCTGTAAATCGTTGTTTAAGTCTTGGAATATCTTTGAGATAGTAAAATAATTTGTCACCAGGTTCCAATTGTTCCAAATAGCCATCTCCTTTTTGAACAAACCCTTCAATTTCTTTAAACTTTTCATCATCAGGACACAAATCTTTCAGAGCGTGAATGGTTTGTTTTTGCAATTCCTTGTCATTGAGCTCAATAATGCATGTTCTAATCTCTCGTTCACTCTTTTTCAAGTAACCCAACAACAATGACAATTGGTAGCCAACTTTTGAATCCAAGAATGTCACAAGAGCAGGAGCACTAGGATCTGATCCAGTGGGTGCATCCCTTGTTTCCTTCTTTAAAAAGTTATTCTCAAACAAACGTGTATCGAACAATGTTGCAGCAGAAGAAGCATGAGTTTCCAATAACTTGAACCAACCAGTTTTTTCAATTTCCTTATTATTAATCTTGTCACCAGCAATGTGAATTTTTCTTGTATCAGTACTCGCTTTAAGATCAGGAATTTTTGGAAGTTTCGTTTGGAACATGCCAAAGAGACCGCCACCACTTGGCGGAGGAGGAATGCCATTCATTCCAGGTGGTGGCGGAGGTCCCAATCCAGGAGGTGGAGGGGGAATATTGCCACCATCCATACCTGGTGGTGGCGGAGGAATATTGCCACCCATGTTGTCTGTTGGTGGTGGCGGAGGAGGAGGAATATTGGTCGCATCAGAATGAATGGTTGCAGTTTCGAGAGGTTTGGCATCAATGTTGAAACCATATTTTTCTGATAAAGGATTGGTTGAGAATTGAATTAATTTGTGAAGAAGAGGATATTCTTGTTGTTGTTGAGGTGAATCTAATTGATCGACTGTGAGTGTGGCATTTTGCTTGTTGTTGCGAGTAATGTCTGAAAGTTGATCGAGAATGTCAATGGCTTTGGATCTTTCTTTTTCAAGTTTTTGAATGGTTTTGCGTTGCTCTTCAGTGAGTGTTTGTAATTTCAAAGCTTCTATTCGGTCAGCGCCTCCTCCGCTTTTTTCTTGGACATCTCCTGAGGGAGAAATTGTTTGTGAAATAATTTGTTCGATCACACTCCAATTATTGTCAAGCTTATCCTTGTTTTTGTGCATGGACACGAGAAGAAGCAACTTGAGAGTGTTAATCATTGAGCTGTTGGCTTCCACAGATTCTCCCAATCGCATTTTCATGACTTGTGCCATTTCTATAGGATCAGAAATTGAGAGCCATAATTCTTCATCTTGCTTGGAAATTTGATTGTCTCCTTTAAAGACACTTTGGAATAGTTTTCTTTCAGTGTCTTCGTAATCTAAAAACATTTTACATTGAGTGGCAAGTTTGGAATTTGTAATTTCTCCTTGCTTTTCTGAATTTGTTTTGATGAATTGCTTGAGACCAATATTTGTAAATTCTCTATAAAGATGGCTGGCAAAGCTTGACTGTTTTGTCCCATACAGGAAGGCATTAATGAACATTAGCATGTGAGCAGATAACTCTTGTTCGTGATAAAATGTTGACTCTAAGCATGTGACAATCTCTTTGAATCGATACTTTTCATTCTTCATTAGTTTGTAACTGTTGACACACTCTAATGTCACCCAAAATCCATTTTCTCCAGGAAAATATGTAATTACAGAAAGTAACAGTAGAATCTTTGATCTAAGATTGCATTTTTGAATAATTAATTCATTGACAAGACCTTTCAGAGTCTTTGTCATTTTTCTTCTTGGAGAGGTTATAACCTGATTGTTTGTGCACGTAGATGGTAAATCAGCTTCAGGTTCTTCATCTGAACTTGATCCATCTGTATGATTGTCGGCTGTTGAGGTGGAAGTGGATGAACTGTTAGAGTTTGGATTGGTTAGATGAGTGAATGGTTTACTTCCTCTAGGACTTGTCACCATTTCACTCTGAGAGTGCTCACTGATAAAGTTTGAATACTCTACCATTTCTTTGAGGAATGCCTCAAAGTCACAAATCATTAAAAGATGTTTAATAACATCTGCGTGTTGAATGAATGAGACCATTCCTTCATCTATGTCAACAATTCCATGAAAACAAAGAATTACCTGTTGTAGAACCTCTAATTCCAATAATTGACGTGCAACTTTCTTCTTTCGTTCCTTGTCGTGACTATTATAAATGATAATAATGAATCAAATTAATGTTTTACAATGTCACAAACAACCGATACTACATACCCTAGGTTCAACTTGTAGGGCCTATTGACCTTCGTGAGGAGTAAGCTCATTGCATGAACACCATCTTGTTGGATAAATTCAATGACAAAATTAATTTCACGTGTACGGAGGGACACCGAAAGGTGTCTCAAAACGTCTAATATGGTTCTCAATTTCTTTTGATGATGTTTAACGTTTGAAATGAGATGCTCATACTCTTGCAAGTATGAAAATATCACAGAAAGAATTTCTCCAATCTCATCAGAAAGTGAAGGATGCTCTGAAAGAATTCCGTCCATACCATTTTCTCCCAAATTTGGGCGTGTCAATCTGTCATTCATCTGAATCAACGATAATTTTTGTTTCATGGTCCAGTTTTTGACCATGAATTCAATCTCAAACTGTCTGACCGCTCTCATTTTCAAAACGTTTTCAAAATCCTCATCAATTTTTTTCAAGTTGTCAGCTGACAAATCCATTTCAGGAGACTTGACAGGAGACTTGTCTCGAGGCGTACTAATCGAAAGAGTCGTATATTTCGTTTTATGGTGTGCTCGATCTCCCTGTTGTACCAATACCGAAGTGAGTGATGGAGCCATCGAAGCATTGCTCATAGTTGGACTCTTTAAATACGTTGCGGAAGCATCACCCAAAGGATTCACTGTTCTCATTCGGTTGTTCATGGTTGGTGTTACAATCGAGAGTGAAGATGAATCACTTTCATTGTTGTTTGTCATGGTTGTTGAGGAAGAAGAAGTAGTGTTAACACTCGTGCTGCCACTACTATGACTAGCACTTGTCATGGAAGATGATGAATCACTACTACTACTACTCTCATTCTGAATTTCTTGTAATTGTTTCTGTAATAATTGACCTTCCAACATGGTGGAAGAGGTAATGGTGAGTGGAGTATTGTTACCACTTCCACCAGAAGCTCCGTTGGTATTAAAACTTTGAATGAGTTTGAAACTGGAAGGTCGAGAGATTTCCATTTGTTGTTGTTTGGATCCCTTTTTACGTGATGATGATGAGGAGGAGGAACTACTTGAAGTACCTCCACCTGTGGTTGTTGTTGTTGATGAGGAGGAAGTAGTAGTTGTTGATGATGATCCATTGATGGAAGGGTTATTGTTGGACGAAGAAGTTGTTGTAGAAGAGGATGATGTAGAGCCTAGAACGTAGTGATCTCTGGCTTTGGGAGAGGTGTTATCTCGGCTCGAGAAGAACCCCTTCTTTTTCATTTTTGTTGTTGCTGGTGGTGCGGTTGAAGAGAGTGCTCTTTTTTTGAGTTCAGTATTGATCGCGGTCATGCAACGGAAATTATTGTTGACAGATGACGGTTTATTGGCTTATTGAAAAACGGTGAAATGAAAAAAGTTTTTTAATATTGATTAAGCTTGATTTACTCATGGTGGATCTACAATTTCCATCTCAATTTGGAGAGAACAATGTTGATCCTAATAACCGTCAAGTTTGCAATTTCCAGAAAAGAGGAACTTGTTCACTCCACTTTAAAAAAAATATTGTGTAATTGTTATAACAGATCTGCAGATATAATAACAAAGATGGAGTTGGTGTTTGTTCCCTTTCCGAATTCGTATGGAGCAGAAACTCAAGAGCCTCCCGAGTATTTTAATTGTTCAGAAATAGAGTCCATCAAACAAGTGCATTTTTCTGCATGGAATAAGATATTATTTGTTGTGAGTCATTCCGGTATTGTTTTTGTGATCAAAACATCGGTCAGTGAAGATGATCAAAGCGTTCCCTGTCGACAGGGAATTTCAAAATTACATCCGTTTGATGGATCCACAAATCTCAGGGTGAAAGAAATCGCATCCTATACTGAAGCAGTGTTATTTGTTGTTAAAGATGTAACCACACAAGAAAATTTCATCTACGGAATGGGAAACAATGGGTACTATCGTATGGCCTTTTCTCGAGAAGAAGATTTGTATTGTTCTCGACCAGAGCTAATGTTTGCACCAAAAAAAGAAATTGTTGATGTGAATGGTTATACGAAATATAACCCTTTAGAGATTTCTCAGTGTGGATGTTGCTTCTCGTTTAGTTTGTGCATCATTGATTACCATGATGTTCATTTTACAGGTCAAAATTGGGTTAGATGTAAAGACGAATATCTTTCAAATAATGCATATCATTCATGGAAATTCATGGTTCAACGATTTAAAAAACGGGTTGTGAAAATGGAATGTGGAGACTTTCATAGTGTTGTATTGCACGATGATCAAACAGTATCAGTTGCAGGAAGTAATAGCTCAAATCAATTGACAACATACGACACGTTTGAGAACGATGTCCCATTTGTCAATATTCCTTTGAACTATCTTCGCGTATCTAATGTGTATTCTGGAAGCAATACTGTGTTTTATTTGTTTGAGGAAAACGAGCAAAAAGAATTCTATTTCTGTGGCTCTAAAAAGAACTTCATTGGAGAATATTCAACAAATACTACTTCAAAGCCAATGCTTGAGCACAAACTTGTTAAATTTAACATGAGCAATAGTGATGAGGCGAATCACCACGGTTTTGACTATTTTTCAAATATTTTCGATGCTCAATTTACACGAGATTTATTCTTGGGAAGGTCCATCTGCAATCCTAAATTAATCTACCTCACAGGCAACTCGTATTACTGTGGAATTCAATATCATGGAACATTTTTTGATATTTCAAAGATAATACCCTTCGATAAGTATTCAAAAGGAATGTTCCCTCGCTCTAGGGAAGCAGATTTTTACAAAACTATTGTGAAAATTGTCCTTCAACATTCAGGATATGTTATTTACTTGGATTACACCGAGGGATTGGTTTTGCATTTTTTCAAAAAGCTTCTAAAGGCTACAAATACATCAAATCCAAACAATCACCTGTTACTTGACATAATTGTGTCCACACACCACTAGAAACTCTAGTTCTACTTTTGAAAATATCGAAACTGTCACGGTTTCATCCAGTGAAATCTTAATGACATGGCATAGCTTAAACATGTTTTGAACGTTTAGCATTGTGATCTTGGTTTGCTTTGGATCTCTGGAGTGTTGATTTTATAATAACAGCCCGATTTTGAAACAAGTTCTCAAAGTTTTGACAACTTTTGCTCTGGAAACTTGTCCAACCAATTCCATATTTCATTTCCATCCCCTGGTAGCGTCACAAACAACGTGCGACCAGAGTTTGGATATTCCCATTTCCACATTCCAAAAGGAATGGCATGATCATGAATTGAGAAGCTCAATGAAGAAGCCAGGCCAATGATATTCCTCTTACTGATTGAATTAGTGTTTTCATTAATTATTTCTGACAGTTTTTGTGGAGAAATGGCCAATTCACGACCTTCTTCCTCCTCATTGAATTCGAGTAAAATGCCAATGTCGTTTTTCGTGGGTTTGCATGTGCATGTGGTTGCGGTTATTTGTTGGTTCTTGAGGTGTTGAATGAAATCTGATTTGCGTAGAGGGACCAACTTCATCTCGAGGTAATTTTTTGTTGTTTGATTTCAAATAATACGCAACGAATCCTTTATGGTCTTTTGTTCTAATAAAAAATTACTCTTTGACACCTTTCTTTACTAGTATTGATAAATATTATTATTATTAATTAATATTGACACTTGACAAACGTTGGAGCTCAACTTTTTGCTCGAGATGAAAAGATGTTGTAAGGTAATTACAGTTCTAAGGGTTAATATATTAGATGATTTGAAAGCAGCGACCTTACTTTTGACCGAATCGTAATGAAGAAAGAATCACCAAGAATAGCGTCGCACAGTATATTCATATGGGTCAATTGCATTCCATTTTGGATAGTTTGAAAAAAAAAACAACAACTTTCACATCTCTCACATTCTTCAGCGCTATCTTTTGCTGCATCTGTGTTTAGTTATTCATCGAATCTCGTCCTTCAGTTGAAAATTCCCACATTGAAAATTCTCTCTCAGCACAATTTACTTAAATCATCTCCTCAACGCAACGACCACACCAACTAAACAAAATACCCATATCCACAACAATGCCAGACCATAACGAAACTGAACAACAAGAAGAATTCTCCTCCGCATCACCATCATCATCAACGGCAACAACCTCTTCTAAGAAGCAACAACAACAAAAGAAAACCACCTCTAAAAGACGACAACTCAAAAAGTCTTCGTCGACCCCTCAAACCGAATCGCAAGATGACATTGAAGACAATAACGAGCTTACTCCTAACGGCACTACTACCTCAGACACAACCACCACTACGACCTCTCTCAACAACAGCAACAGACAATGGATAAAGGATGAAACCGTCCAAAACCAACAAACAGCAGCCTATTCCATTCTCGTTGGTATCACTACTCGTGATGAGTCCGAGCCTGTCTATGACACTCCCTGCAAAATGTACTCTTCTCTCAGATATAAACTCCAATACAAGTGTACGGTGAACGTGGATGGTAATGAATTGAAGGAGAACCCCAAACTTTTAATGTGTCGTGTTACAGTAATTGATGAAGATTCTGCGAAGGAAATTAAAAAGGATGGAAAGGCCATCATTGATGATTCTCTCATCTCTCTCAAGCAAACCTCCTCGGGGGGTGCTCTCTCCTTTGAAGCCACACACAAAATCAAGTTTAAAGATGTGAGTTTCCATTATAACAAGAGCAAATGGAGACTCTTGCTTCAATTATTTTCCGATGCTCATGGATCAATTAGTACTCCAGTTGTTGTGCTCAAGTCAGCTCCATTTCTTGTCTATGCAAGAAGACCTAAGGTCTCTGAGAGAGGAGCCTCCGATGGTTTGTTAACATCGGGAATGAACTCTTCGTCACAACAAGCTTCTTCGTCCAGTGGTAGTACTACCTCTAGTAGCACTACTGCTTCCAATAGTGATGCCAATAATGAAACCACCGAAAGTTCAGGAGCTCATGTAGTGGCCAATGCTCTTCTCAATCAAGCCTCTGGAGATAAGAAGAAGAAAAAGAAGGGGTGCTGCTCATATGGATTTGAAGAAGAGAAAGCGTTCAACCTCCATGGCTGGTAATACTGTCATTCCCTTAAAGATTGAGAAGAAGCATGAACCTTCCAAGTTGTTGACAGCTTCGAATGGTGAAGAAATGACTTCTCTCTCTCCTCAACCATCGAGTGCCGAGCATAATGCAACAAGCACTGTGAAAAACGCTCAACCTACTTCGGCCTCTCCCACAAAGACCCTCAAGCAAAAGAAAAAGCTCATGGAAAAATTCTCCCATACCTTAGATGCACTGCTCAAATTGCATGACGAAATGGATGCCAACGACAAGACCATTGCCTTTGAATTGTTGCAACAAAAGTTGTATTCACACTTTTATTCAAATTTGGTTGAGCAACAGCAACATTGGCTTCAAATGACCCAAATGCCTTCTCCTGAAAACGGTGACATGGATCATTCGTCTCATCACGCTCACCACGAAGAGAATGGTGGTATTCATATTGATGATCAACACCAAATTGTCGACTCTAGTGCAACCATTCTTCAGGCTGGAAGTGCAGAAGATATTGAACATGATTCATTTAGCTGTTCTCATCACCAAAACCAATCTCATGCATTTACCACTCACGGAGAACCACAACAACATGAATCTTGCCATGATTCTGGACTTTTCTTGACCATATGCGAAATTGGATCTCATCATAGCCACAACAATCACATGAGCACTAGTTTGTCTTTTGAGAGTGAGAGTATTTTGGCATCATCAGATTTCCATCCTTTATTCAATTAATGTTCAATGTTTTCTTGTGAAAACGAGTTTGTTCACACCAATAAAAAGAACATTTAATTTATGTTGTTCTGAACGCTCAAAAGGTACACAGGAAATGGAGCGACCCTTGAGAGGAAACTTCATTGCGAGTATTCTTTTGGATGGATGAATCATGTCTTATTCCACCCCACATGAGAAGAATGTTGTATGCCTAGTACCTGCCTTATGTGTGACACGTACATGAAAGCTCATCACCTACAGTCAATCCTTATTATGTCACACAACATCCAATTTAGGCAACTTCCTCCTTCAACGCAATCATCAAATCATCAAGTCTTTATGTCATTACTACAAGCCTTTTCTCACCATAATTGAAAACATACAACCTATCGTAAACAACAAGCAGCCACATCAAGAAAGAGGTTCTCCCCAACTCGGTCATGAATAGTGTTGTCGTTGTCTCACAAGCCTCATTTCAGTGCATCACAAAGTGAAGTTTATACTCCCAAAGAATGTAAAAGTTCGAAGCGGGATCTCACTTTTCATCAGAAACAATAAAAAAAAACAAAACCTCAACACACACACACACAAGTTTATATACTCACCAAGAGTTTTCTGAGTAGTTGTTGTTTGCAAAACAGACCAACCTTCACCACTGAAGACCAACCATTATCACTTTATCTCCTAACTTTTGTGTGTACAAGGCCTATTTGTTCCGAACACACACACACGTGAGAGATCATCAACACCAACCACAACCACAAATTGAGGCTCTCTCTCTTCATTATTGACGAACAAGAAGAGGATTGTTTGTATCTTTTCAGAAACATTTTTCAACAACACCAGTATACTCTTATAGAACATTATAAGGCTTATCATGCAACAACAAGAACAAAAACAACCTTTCACATTTTCGCTCGTTCCAGATCAATCGACCCCACTCACTCCAACGACCTTCTCTAACACCACCTTCACGACAACCACCACCACCACCACTAATTGCTCTTCCTCCTTTTCAACAATGAACATCAACCATCAATGGCTTGATTCCACGCAACACCATACAACGAATTATCCACTCCATCATCAAACGTGTCTTCATGAGGACATGAGTCTAAATTTCTCTTCTTCCCTCCACAATGATGAGTCGACGAGTGAGGATTCATCCATGATGAGCCTTTCTCCTACTCCAACCTTTGAAGTTCCTCCATTAAGGATTGACAAGCATTATAGAACGAGTCATAAAGTGAGGCTTCAATCCTTGTCACCCTCCACTCCCACTCTTCCAATATCTTTTATTCATTGTTCACCTATTCAAGAGGACTTAAATTGTTGTCATCACTCCTCAATCGATCCACTCGCCACTAATTGTAACAATAATCACTGTCCAATGGCTTCTGTAACTTCTACTCACTTGAATGAAATGTGTCACCAGATGAATCCCGCAGTCATGTCTTTTGACGAATTTCTGAAAATCAACTCGATGCGATATTCCTCTCTAGCGATCCAGAATCAATCCTTATTCGATGATGATATTGCTCAAAAACGGAAACGACAATCCAGCAAAGAAGATCGAGAAGAAGAAAAAGAGCACCATCATACAAAGATGACAAAATCTGGTTTTTCGACGAGTAGCTTTAGTTTTTTCCATTAGAGCGATCTACAGTTTTTCAGCTTATTCCGAAGGTAGATACTTATTAATAAATGTTAAATCATTTTTTGTTCGAATTGAACAACCTTGTTTTGTGGAAACCATTTAATTCTCATGCAACACATGTTCAAGGGACAAACAGATTCTTCTTTAGATTTCACACAATTTTCACTCGAATTGATCAAAAAATTGCAAACAACATGCTGAAAGCACAGCTTTGTCTGTTGATTGGTGTATTGCTTGTTCTCGTAGCCTGTCTTTCCTCCACACAGGCAAAATCATTCTTTGAGCTGTCAAGAATCAGCAAGAGACAAGCAGGCCCAGCTACAAGAAAGAACCCCACTCCTAACAAGACTCTACAAAATGCTCCTCGTGTGAATCTCAAAGAAATTGACAATCCATTCAAGTACAGTGGTTTCATTGAAGTGAACTCAACGTATGGTGGCCAAATGTATTATGTTTTTATGGAAGCTTTGAATGGAGATGAAAACGCTCCATTGATTATTTGGAAAGTTGCTTCTGTTTCAGCTTGCTGCTGTTTATTTTCAAACGATGACATTAGGTTTCAAGGAGGTCCTGGAAGCAGTTCCATGTTTGGTTGTAAGTTTCATTTTCTGTGTGATTTCACAAATTATGATCTTCATGTCGCGAAAGTATTTGTTGAAAATGGTCCTTATCTTGTCGATCCTTCGACTCTTGAATTGGTCAAGAACAAATATACTTGGCTTGAAGATCATCACATGGTAAGTGTGTACACACATGTCAAGTAGGATGATCTATAAAAAAATCATTGAACGGTGTCACAAAGATTTGGATTGACAACCCAATAGGAGCTGGTTTTTCACATGTGAAAGCCAATGGTTATGTTCACAGCGAGGAACGTGTGGCGATGGAGCTTCACATCTTCTTGTCCAAATTTTTCCAACTCAGTTTTGCATCCAAATACAAGAAAAACCCATTGTATTTGTTTGGAGAGAGTTATGCTGGAAAATAGTATTTCATGTGTCAAACAGGATTGGTCCTCAATAGGATGGTGATTTGAATTCAAATACTACTACAAGTATTCCAGCATTTGCATATAATATGGTTTTCCTTTCAATTTGGTTGGTATTGGAATTGGTAAGTAATTCTTGATTGATTCAATTTGCCCTTTAAATATCCCAATGATTCAATGTGGTTCATCAATCAGGTGACGGCCTGACTCATCCCATTGACCAATTTAACACCTATGATCTGTTCACCTATAGTGTTGGTTTGTTGGATGACAAACAACGAAGAAAAACTCTAGAATATCAAAATCAAATTGTTTCCTTCATTCAAGCAGGACGTTACTCTCAAGCCATGGATGTCTACAACAACATGACAGACTATGTCATTACTAATTGCACAGGAGGATTTAATCAATTTGATATCCGTAATTATTTTGATAATGAAAATGATGCCTATATCAAAAATGTCGAACTTCCACATGTGAAACAAATGATGCACACCTTTGGAGTCAAGTATTATGATTCAAGTCAAGATGTTTGGAATGCTTTGTATGCAGATATTTGTCAATCTGCCAGATATCAAATTGAAGCATTGTTGGATTGTCCAATTCAAAAAATCAGAGTTCTCTTATATAATGGTCAATACGATTGGTTAATTAATTATATGGGAGCAGCAAAATGGATTGATGGAATGGAGTGGCATGGTAGCAAAGAATATTTGAATGATGAAGGTCCTGGAAGAAAACCATGGAAAATCGATCATCAAGTCGTTGGATATGTGCATCAATTCGACAATCTCATTCAATTGGTCGTCAATGGAGCAGGTCACTTGTCACCAATGGATCAACCTAAAAATGTCTTGGAAATGGTCAAAATTTTCACCAGTGGTCGTGACTTTTAATGTCAATAATTCAATAAATTGATATTCCTTCTTCATTTGTTTGAAATTTCAAATTTAGATCATTCAAAAAATTGATATTCACAAATTCACATGATTCAAGGATCAGTCATTTCCAAATATTCAATAATATCATCAGAGTCAGAGTCTGAAGCTATCAAGTAATGATGATGATGAATTAAGACCTTGCTTGGGAGATCA
The DNA here is from genome assembly GCF_008403515.1 of Naegleria fowleri. Classification (NCBI taxonomy): domain Eukaryota; phylum Heterolobosea; class Eutetramitea; order Acrasida; family Naegleriidae; genus Naegleria; species Naegleria fowleri. Next base: position 232,813 of record NW_025407941.1, on the reverse strand, counting down.
TTGTTTGGAGTCGTTGTCACATTGCAAAGGATGGGTGATGCTGCCATTTTCTCAAAAGACAAGGGTTTCTGCCAATTCAAGGAAAGAGCAGTGGAAGAAGTATTCTCTCTCCTCAATGACTCAGTGCTGACTTTGGGTGCTCTGTGACTCACAAGTTTGCTGTTTCTTCTCCACAAATCAAAGAATTTGAATTTCAAATTCGTGGAATGTGCATGAACAGCTCTCGCCAATCGTAACCTTTTTTCTTTCTCAATTTTCATAAACATCTTCCAAGAATCAATGGTCTTAAATAAAATTTTGTAATACACAATATTGAGAGTGGTAGCGACATTGAGTGGAGAATCTGGAGGAAGTCTGAGAAATCGTTCTAAACTCAAAGGTGCATTTAGATTGGATTGAATGAGCTTTTTGTGATAGAACAGATCGGCCTTATCCTTCTTTCTTCTCTTTTCCTTCTTTTCATTGATGTTCATTAAAAGTGAAATGATCACTTTTCTCCTCAGTGTGTCAATATAATATTGTTTGGAGCGAATCAATTGTACATGTTCTATTCTGCGATGAATGATAAATTCCTTCAGAGATTGCATGCCTTTCTTACACAAATTTCGATGACGGTATCGGTCAGCCAAGGCATTCAAAGTTCTTGTCTCTTTGTGTTCAATGGTTGCTAATTTCCACCTTCTGAACATGATTTTCCTCAAAAACTTGTTTGGCTCCTCAATCGATCGCTCTTTAGATTCCAAAGTAAATCGTCTCCATTGATTGAATGCTTTTCTCTGGAGAATAATGTCCACAAATTTCGTTTCAATGGTATATTCTTTCCAAGCATGCAAAATTTTTCTTGTCATCCTCTTTCGATAATGCTCTGATGCAAGTGCTCCTTTGATTTGTTCCTCTTCGTTTTCCATAATTTCTCTCTTTTCAAGCTCAATGTTATATTTAAGTCTCCACAGAATGAATACTTTTTGTTTTAAACTGGAGTCATATGTCTTTTTGGCCAACATAAACATGTTGAACTGTTTTTTCCTTTCTTTTTGGGTATCTTTGTGCCTTTTCAGCGATTTCAATACATACTTTCCTAAGAGTTTTTTGTTTTCAAATACTCTAGTCTTGGCTCGCATGCGTTCAACAGCTGCTGTTAATACCTTACGGAGTAATTGTTGTTTTTGTGTTCGTTTTTTCCAATGAACCATTAATTTGTGGAGTAGAGTCATTTTGTACTGATCACTGACAGCTTGTTCAAATTTTTCCTTACTCTTCTTGACAAGTAGCATAATTTTCCACTTTTTTAGAGTTTTTTCTTTTTCTTTCATTCTCCACGTCACTAATCTCTCAAGTAAATCAGTGTTGTAATCAGGTAAACATGACTGTTTCATCGCATTAAAAACCTTTCTCATAATAGTGATATTGTGGTATTCTTCAGCGATACAATCCTTTTCAGAGATGATGCGATTTGTTGCCTCCTTCCATCTTGAAAAAAAGCTTAAAACCAAATGTTTGTTACTCATTTCTCGAACGGTAGATATTTTCTCGTGAGCATCTTCCTTGTTATATGCGAGAGAATAAAAGGCCTTTCTTAACAACACGTCTCTATGATACGTTTCTGCTCTTTGGTGAAGTACTTTTTCAAAGAACACTAGTCGCCAATGTTGCAACGCCTTCTTCTTGAGTCTTAATTCCCACACCTTTTGAGTTAAATCAGGAATGGAGGTCTTTTCAAAAGGTTTAAGGTCTAGCTCAAGAGACCGTTCATAATCTTCATGTTCTTTTTTAAAAGCATGGTAGTGTCTATAGAAAGAGTTTTGCTCTTCTGACTTCTCGATTTTGTAAATTGTTGATAAATCAATTAATTTGGCTGGATTTCTATCCACATAAATCAGTTTTGGACGGTTTTCGAACTCGTTCAACAGTTTCTTCTTTTCTCTGTACACTTGAATCAGACTCTTTGTTATTTTTGTTCGAAAATTGAGTCTGATATTGTAAGATCGATAGGACTCTAGTTCATGCTCCGTTTTGAAACGATCCAAATCTTCGAAAGAGTCAGCAACAGCAAACCTCAATAAGCCGTGTTTTAGATATTTGGTCTTTTCTGCCATGTGCCTCCATCCATGAAATGCCTTGCCGAGAGTTTGCCTGTCTTTCCACATGTGTGCAAGATCTTTTCCACATTGTTTAAAGAGTTGTTTTGTAATGATATACACCAAGCTATTGAAGGCTCTTTTTTGAAGACCATTGTAATAATGAGTCAGTGCAATCTCCTCTTTTTTCTTGTCTTCAATACAATCTTTGGTTCTAATCCTCCATTGATGTATTACTTCAGCTCGTTTTCTTGTTTTCACATAAGAGGAAATTTTCTCATATCGCCGTCTTAGATCAATGCTCTTTTTAGCAAAGTTTCGAAGAGCCAACAAACTGTTTCGTGCCAAACCTTCATAAACTTCATCATGCATTTTCGCAATCAATTCTTGTCTGTATTTGCTGGTCGAGCAGTCTAATTTCAAATAGTAGAAAAATAATTTGGCCAAGCAAGTCGCTATTTCTCCTTCATAAATTGCAACTTGATATCTGTAATTATCTTGATTTACGTTTAGAGCCGTAATGAACATTTTGGTTTTTTCATTTGCCCTTGTGGAATTTTTGACTGTGGTACGAAGCCTATTGATTTCTTTCAGCCTCTGTTTTCTAAATAAGGTGTCCTTTTCACGCTCTAACGTTATTTTCTTGCGAAGATCATTAATTCTCTTTTTCAGATCTTGCACTTTTTGATGTTTTACCATTTCTGACCTCTCAAGATCAATATTATATCGTATTTCTTGCAATCTTGTGATCCTTAACGTTTTTTGCTTTTCCTTTAAATAATTTAATGTTGATGACACGTCACGTTCTTCGTTTTCTAGATTTTGAATGGGCTTTTCGAAGATAATCTGCCGCTGTCTTAGTGGCTCACTACCATATATTGATGTAATCTGATTATACATGCTTTGTATTTGCCTAGATGCCTCTGAAAGAGTCACGTTTGAGGAGAATTCTGTTGAGGTGGAGGGAAGTGTATTTGAAAAGTTAGGGGTTTGTATTGGAAGTCCGTCTAGGAAAAGAGAAGACGGCGAGACGTGCAAACAATTTCGAGGTTGTTCCTCAAACTCAGTCGATGATCTAATGTTTGTGGTTTTGGGTTGCTGTTCGACTCTATTGGATTTGATGGATGACAGTAATGAGTGCACTTTTCCGAAAAGATGTTCATCCGATAAATCTTTCATTTCATCAGATTTTTCATTCTTGGAATGATGCATGAATATTACTTTTCTATGAAGATCTAACTTGTTATTTATCAATGTTGAATTTGTTAAATTATTAAAATGTTGTTGCGATGTTTCTTCAGAATTCTTTGAAAATCGAACTCTGATCGATTCAAGTTGTTGGGTCCATCTATTCGTTGTTGTAGGCCACCAATAAATACAAACCTTTTCGAATCATTTAATTCTTCTTCTTTCAGAACATTTTCTTTGTCATCTTGAAGGCCGTTCGGAAAACATTTTCGACAAAGGTCATCACCATCCTCTCGATTATTTTTTGTTGTTGTTTTCGGAGGAGGTGGCAATTGGTTCTTTCTCTCCTCTTTGATCCATTTGATCAATGCCGGATGACTGAGCTTCTTCTTTTCCTTGTAATAATTTGAATAAGACGAAAATTTCATGATTAGTGATTCCGAATGCAGTTGTCAGTTAATGGAGTTTCGCAACACCAATCATTTGTTTTTTTTATTAAATTTTTTTGTACTTCTTGGAGGGAAATTAAATTTGGCGGTTTGTTCATGATTTTGGCCAATTATGCATGATGTGTGGAGGGCCTCCTCCTTAAATCCAACTTACTTCTGACAGTACAAATCCGTTTTAAAATCTCCATTCTACCATCTTGACTGTTGTTGTCCACCTGATTCTTTCTACCACTGTCCACGTGATTCTTGTGGTGAGATCTTCTACCACTTAACCTTCCTATGAGGTCTATCATTAATACTCGGCATGTTCACTTGAGGATGAAATAAATTAATTCCAACAGTTAAATGAAACAAAATGTCTGACAAAATGAGTTCATTGCCTCCAATGTAACCTTAATGTTTAGAATATATAAAACAATAATCAGAAATTTGATTTATTTAGTATGTTTTGAATCGAAGGTAAAGCTAATGGCTCATGTTTAGTGATATTTGCATTCATATTTGCATCCTTCAAAAACGTTCCTCCACTTTCATTGTGTCTCTTCAAAAGTGAAACCACATTTTCACTACCAGCACTCACTGTGAAAGGTCTTTGAGCAACACGAATGGGTGTTGTTGGATGTTGGAAGGATTGAGGTCGGCCAACCATCATGGTCGTTGTCACTGTGGTGTTGTTGTTGTTATTTCGACCAACACCACCACCATTACTGTCATAACCAGAATGAGCAGCAAAGGCAGTGCTTGTACTCGTTGGATTAATCACCACATGATTCATCAAAGGACTCGTTGAATGGTTGTGGATGCCATGAGATGGTGGTGACTGATTGTTGTTGAATTTTGAACTCACAGGGGTGGTTGGGCCATTGTGAGAAGAAGAAGATTGATCGTCCACAATCAGTGTTGGTGTTTTTTGTGGTGAGGACAAGTGTGGACTCGATGTAGCAGTTGTTGGAGTGTCATTATCATCATCATCTGCACTAGTAGCAGCAGTTATGGATGAGCTCATCAATACATTCGTTGTCGACATGGCTGGAGTAGTGATCGTTGTCTTTGAAGTAGTAGAAGTGATCGTTGTAGGTGTATTTGTTGTGGATGATCCATTCATATTCATACATTCATCACAAATGACACGATTCAAAATCATGAATTGTTTTTCAATGTTTGGAAGGACAGCAAAGAGACACTTCTTGTGAACCCATCGCTCACATTTTGGACAAGTCACCCATGGTTCTGGAGCATTCACAAGCTCGCTGGAATCTCTGTAAATCTCATTACAAAATTTGCAAAAGTGACCTTTTCGATAGTGTAAGCCACAGGCATTGCAAAGATTGGCACGTCTTCCTCCCTCTACGGCAAATCCCTTTCTGTTCATCATGATCATGAAATTGTAAATGCAGTTGAAAGTACATTATTTTGTGTGAATAATGTTCGTGGAATAAAATTACATTTTCATTATTGTGAATGGAATAATAATAAATTGCATTTGCATTATTGTGAGGTGATCATGTAGAAAATTCGATCAACTTACCTCCACAATGGAGTATCTGTGGTATTGCATTTTGGATTTTCACACTGTCTTGAGATCACTTTAGGACTTTTCTTGGGTGGTTTGGGTTGAAAATTGGAGAATGATTTCACTTGATTGGAAGGCATAGAATTCATACTGGTAGAACTGTTCGTTGTGGTTGGTGGTGTTGCATTCAATAATGATCCACCACTCGTTGAAGAAGGTTCTGTCATCATGGCGCCATGATGATTGTTTCGATACAGTGGTTTTCTTGGTGGAACTGGTGGAGGTGTCATTCCTGAAGAGGAGGAGGACGAGGCATTCAAAATTGCCAAGTTGATGATCGGGTGATGAGACGACGAGGAGTAATTGGCGTTCATTTGGTGCACAACCATGGTTCCATCATTGGAAGAGGGTGTTAAGCCTTGTGGTACACCTTGTGCAGTGGTGCTATTGAGAGGTTGAGGAAGATGATGAGCATGCGGACTGTAAAAATTACTGTAATGATGATGATGGTGGTGGGTCGATGATGAGGTGGGTTGGACCGAGGATAGATATTGATGATGAGGAGGATGGGGGTGGGGCTTATGGTGCTCCGAGAGTTGCATCATGATAAAGCTTGCTGGTGGTTCTTCGTTCTGCTGCTCGGAACTGGTGGTATCATGATGAGGAGGATAATTGAGGGATCCTCCAGGCATGATGACTGCTCTTCTGTGTGCTTGGTATTGTGGTTGTTTGGCACGAGTGTTGCTAGTGGTCTTTCCATTATTGTTGTTGTTATTATTATTATTACGAGCATCGATGTTTTGATTTGATGGATATTGATGATGATGATGCGGATGGTCTGCAACAAGAACAGGTGTGCTTGCATGATGAGAGCTAATAGTATCCATCATCGGATGGAGGTTCATATGACGATGATGATCATTCTGATCTACTACTACTACTACTCCTTGATAACCGAACGAATTTTGTGTGGCCAATAATGGTGGTGGTGGTGTTGTGTGGGAAAGCATGCCTCCACTTCGGTTTCTGTTGAACGGAACCCCAATGCGATGATGCTCGTTGTCATGAGGCCGTTCATGATGATGATGAGGATGCTGGTGATCACGACGTGGAGCTTCATCATCAACCATTGCGTTGTCATCCAATGGGCCTTGTTGCATTACATGGATATGAACGTCATGACGATGTGCTGTGGTTGTTATAGAACCAGTCTCCAAGTGACTGTTCTGGTTATGAACACGTAGCGCTGGGTATGAATAGGGTCTTGAATGATCGTTTTGGAGTGTATGGTAATCTGACAAACAATTTATGGTTGTGTTAGAATTTCCGTTTTGGTAGGAGGTGTGATGACTTGACCACCGATTTTTGTTGCCTGATGGTTGTTGTTCCGTATGCAACTCGTTCGTAATCATCATTGAATGCGATTGTTGACTGTTCATATAGTTGCTGTCATTGCCATGATGAAAGGGTGACTCACGATAATTGTGTAAAGTCGTCGATGGTGAAGGATGAATATCGGTCGTAGGTGATGATGAATTTAATCGAGTGGTTTGTTGGATGAATGAACGAAAAGAAGGCAGCTGCTGCTGTTGCTGACCAGAAGGAGAGTTCATGGTTGGCTTTTAGGAGATTGTTGTGGTGATGATGTTGGAAACGTTTGGCAGCACTGTCAAGATTTCAGCAAGCATGCATTAGTTTCTTTTTTTATTTTGTGGTGATGTGCGGAAGAGAGACATGAGAAAATCTTGCAAATCGCACGATCGAGAGAAAGGTGTCAACAACTTTTTTATCCTGATTTTGGCTTTTTGACCGAGTCATTAAACCTTCACACCTTCTACTGGTATTACTTGCATTGAAACTAAATTCTTTGTCTTACCTCTGATGATCCTCAAGCAAAAAGCAATTTTCGATCCCAAGTGATATGATTATTCTTTGCTTTATCAAATTGTTTGTGAGGTTGCATGGAAGTTAAAGGAATGCTCATAAGTAGAATATGAGATCAATCCGAATCATTAGGTGGTGATACTTTTACAACAGGAAGGTGAAAAAACGAAATCAAGATCTCATGATTTAATGAGATGGTGTATGATAAATCACCAAGATTTTATGTCCGTGGAAAAGTACAATCAAACAAAGGTGATTCGTGTCACAAATCATTTCAAGAAACTCATACAAAATCATTTATTATTGAATTGTGTTCAACTCAAATTCACTCGTTTCTTGACAGGAAGAAAATGTTTGAGACTGTGTACAGGTTTTGGTTCTAACATTATTCACCGAACCGTTCTTGTAATTTACGTTGAAGAGAGGTACTAATTTTTCTCTGAACAAATTTGATAGGAGCAATCACTCGAGAATATGCCGACTTGGTTACAGCTGACACCTTGTTCACAAATGAAGTAGGTCTCGATTGCCAAAGCAGCACATATGCAAGTACACGGTAGGTTACTGCAAAGAATATGGTTGTGAACAACAAGTAACCCCAATGGTCATACTGATAACTAAGCAAGTTAAAACTATTCAGAATGATATAATCGCTTTGATAATGTAGAACCTCTGAAAGATAAATAAGTTCTCTCACGTAACGAGCATGGGATATGAAAGGGAAGAATGGCAAAGGTTCTGACATTTCATTGATACTTGTGAGAGAGGGTGTACTTCCACAAAAAACGTAGCCCACAAATATAATGGTGGCACAAGTGAGTTGTCGAAGCTCATGCCGCACCGAAACAGACACACAATAAGCAATTGGGAAAACAGTGAAATTCAGCAATAGGAAGATGGAAAAGTACACCCAAAACGACGCCCTTGGTAACACAATATAGTAAAACGAGAGAGTAAAGCAAATGGATACAATCAACATTTGAATGACAGCCAGAAAATCCTTCACTAAAAAGTACATGAATGAATTGACACCACTTTGAGATTCTCTGACAAAGTTTGCCTTCTCCTTTCCAAATATTCTTAAGGAAGACATTGCCCCAGCTAAGGATACTCCAAGAATAACATAACTTGACAAAGCTGTGACATAATCTTTTTGAGGCAGTGCACAAACAGAGAGCTTCTCAGTGGGGCATTGCAATACGATGGACTTGTCGACAGGACCCTGGAACAAATCTGCTCTCACATTCAATAAGAGAATTCCAATTAACAAACCACCCACTAGGTTCAACAAACCATCAACAACCAAATTGAACCACTCTCTGTACAATTGTATGAATGCTCTCACCAAAAGTGCAATGAACTGCTTATAGAATGGAGAAACATCTTTGGGACGAGAGGCTTCAGAAAGAACTCGTGTTTTTCGAGATTCTGTTTTGTTGTCTTTCATTGTAGAAGACTCCTCTGGTGAGATGGACTTGCTTTCAACTTGATCGGTAGAATTTGTTGATTCAAGTTCAGTACTCACTGAGTGTTTCTTTGTGGAGCGTGCTTCAACCATCACTTGCAAATCGTTCAGAATTTCAAAGGAAGTGTTTGAAACAAATTCCAAAATTTCGTCTGCGATTGCACAACGATTCAACTTCAAATAATTATGACCAATCTCATGAGAAATAACATGTCTTTTTCCTTTGAGAACGACATGCTTGGATTTGAAAACCATGAGATCTGTAAATAGACAGAATGTTTCATAAGCAGGTTGGTGAATGACACAAATAACTGTCTTCCCTGTCTTTGAAATTTCTAAAAGAATTTTACAGAGTTTGTTCGCAGTAAGGTAGTCTAATCCAGTTGTTGGCTCATCCTGGCGTTGTTTGATTCAAAATTGGTAAAATACAATGTCAAATGATGCCATAAAAGAATTGGAATAAGCATTCATATTCTTGACATTAGTGGTAATCATGACAAGCTTTTAAAAACTTACCAGTATGAGGACAGGTGGTTGAGTCACTAATTCAATGCCAACATTCACTCTCTTCTTCTCACCGCCACTAATCCCTCTCTTTTCTTCATTTCCAATAATAGTATTTGACACATCTGAATCTTTCTTGATCAATTTCAAATCTCTCAAAACCTTATTCACAATTTCAGAATGACCTCGGAGAGTCAAATCTGAATTTCGAACATAGGAATTGAAAAACAAGGTTTCTCTCGGTGTGAGGATTGGAATCATTGTGTCATCTTGTGGTACAAAACCAATCAAACGTTTCATGGATTCAGAGTTCAAACTTCTTCCTCCAATAACCACATGTCCTCCAATTTTACCTCGACCTGTGCGTTTACTGAGAGAGTTGATAAAGGTTGTCTTTTTCATTCGTCATACAAAGAATGTTAAATATTTAAAATTGTGAAATTAGAAATTAACAAACAATAACCTACCTTTCCAGATCCACTCTCTCCCAAGAGTGCAGTAAGCGTATATGGTAGAAATTCTCCCGAAGTTTCATGAAGATGTGTACTTCCAGAAAAATCTTGAAAGGTCAATCGTTCGTATTCTAATTTCACACCAACCTTTCGATCGCTCTTGTGATCATTTGTTTTTTCCTTCTTCTTTGAAGGTTCTTGTGAAATACCAAATAATTTCCTTATTGAGAATGGAAGAAAGGCTCCCAACTCCTTAGCTTCTTTTGCACGTTTCACTCGTGTCAATAGGACCAGAGTTGTCAAGAGAATAAAAAGCCATGAAAGAGCCACACCTGTCATGTACAAGGTAATTTCACACATGTAACTTTCAATATAATAAGAACCTTGGAATGTTAAGGGAAATGAGGTCGAGTTGTAGTCTTGATAATCATCCATCGATGACTCTGAAAGAGTGGTTAGTGAATTTAAGAGAGTGCTTGAATTGGTCGACTCTGTGGTCAGCATTTTCAAAGTCACAACAACTCGCACACCATAATTGGAATTCACTTGTACGTCGGTGGAGTTGTCAATAATGGAAAGTCCAATTTGTTTGAATCCATATTGGCCTTGAGTTTTTAGCCAATAATTGACAGAGGTAGGATCAAGATATCCAGTTGAGTTATAGGTCCTGAAACTTGACAATTCTTTGAAATAATAAATATCCATCGGTGTAGTGGATAGATAGAAAAATGTCAACTTATCACTATTTTCAAACGAGTCCTTATTGACATCAATTTCCAATACTTTTTGAATACTACATGTCTTGAAAATGGTATTATTCAAACTATAATGTTTGTACTTTAGTCCACTCTCAAAATTACATTCATTCTTACTACTAAAACTCAAATTAAAATATGTAAATGCATGTACCGACTTGTCAATCGCAAATCCACTAAAATAACCCAATCCTCCCACCACACATAAATACACAAAACAACAGCATGCCACCAAGATCCATACACAAATGGTTCTTTTTTTCATTCTTTCTAATTCCTTCACATCAACAGAAGAAGCTTGTTCCTCCTGTTGTTCAACATCACTCACATCCAATGCCACTAATTCTGAACCATTGCAAGTGGAAGAATTCGTTGGAACCATTTGAGGAGGTAAATGTTGGTCCTCCTCTGAAAGATCATGACTCATGAGTGATAAATTGTCCATTGTAGAGGCAGGTGAATTGTCAGCAGAGACATGAGCCAATGATCCATTTCCTGCTCGAATGAGTTGAATATTAAAGTTGTGGTAATGTTGTGAATTTGAATCTAAACTGTATGAACTTTGATGAATAAATTTCTGGAGTGCAACAATTTGTTCATTGTCTTTGGGAAAATCGTCTCGACTGTCATTATTTGTAGTAGGATTAGTATTATTATCATTATCATTCTTAATAGTAGTATTAGTGTCAGTGGTATTATTATTATCTGTAGTATTCAAATGATCAAAGACACCACTATTTGAAGAGTTATCAGTACTTGGTAAGGGATGAGGAGAAGGATCGATAATGACAATACTAGGTGTATCTGGAATGACTTGTTCATTGTTGGTGGAATGTTGTGGTGGAGTTGGTATGACATGAGTCTGTGATTCTTCTTCGATAAGTTCTTCTTTGATAGGTTGAGCAAGATGGGTCAATTGACGACCATCATCATTCGAGGGAGGATTCATGTGTTGGAATCAGGTGATTTTTTTGAAAGTAAAAAATGCATGCCTTTCTTTTTTGGTATCTAGCTATATAAGGATGGCTGTCAACTGTCGAACGAACTAGTTCGACAATAGTTTCGGCAGTGACAAAGAAAAGCCAGTACTATTTTCTTCATACCAATGTTCATCACTGATTGAACAAGTCTATGAAATAGATTCATGGATTTTCCAGTAAAAGAATCACAAATGTCATTTGATTCACACATGCCCATGTTGGAATGATTCGTGATATTCTCGAATCCTCTCTTTCCTATAAATCTCTTTGCTTTAGTGTCACAAAAAAAAGTTCAACAGATCAGCGAATCATCAACAACCACTCGAGTTGCTCAAAGTTCACAGAAACAGCAACATGTTGCACATGTGGCAATTCTCTAATCTCTCATGGAATGACTTTCTCTCCTCCTCCAACAACAACAACAACAACAATTACACAAATGGAGAAATCCATTCCACTCCATCCAGGATGTGGTCTTCCTCTTCCACTCAGGACTGGCTCGGATTTCTTTCCATTCCTCTCTTCATGTGTGTCTTGTGTTCGAGTGGTTTAATCCTTTCTTTGTGTGTTGGATTTCGAAATATGATTCAATTTCCAAAACGACAAAAACAACGAAGAAGAATTCATCGAATGGCAACCATTCGAAACGTTGCTTCAAATGTCAATGAAATTGAATTGCATCAAGTGAAAAGTCAATCTACAAGTGTTGAAGGTGTTGAAGGTATTGAAGGTGGTGTTGTCACAGTTGAATCAAGGATCACAAACATCCATTCCAACACGTTATTTCCATCAGGAGTGTTAGAGGGAGATTCCAATGAACCTTCTGATGCTTCTACTTCCACAGCATCGAATGTTTCAAACATGTTCGAAAAGGTCCATCGAACCGTTCGAAAGACAGTTTCTTTTGCGAGTGATTCAAGTACGAATCATAAAGAGATGTGGGATGCCATTACGGTTGGATCGAAAGAAATTGAGAGATCCAATGCAAACAACCAGTCCATGCCAACAAATGACAATTGTCAACAAGAAGGTGACAGTCAGAGAATCCATCAACCACAACAATTTTCTGAAATCATTTCGCAATGCTGTCCAAGTATGAAAAGATTAGAATCGGAGAGTCATTTAAAAACCATTCATTCAGCTCCTTCCATAACTTCGAAACCCATGCTTGAATTGTATGCCCCATTGTTGATTGTTGTGACGTTGATGATCATTTTGGCATTATTGAGTGTTGCCATTGTGACAGGTGTCACCATGTATCAAGTGTATGATCTTGAACAACGAATGAAAACTTTTAATTTAGATTATTCATCGAGTAAGACGACCAATAGAAGCATGATTGAACCTTATGGAACAAAGCACTATGTCGAGAGTTTAATTTATCTTTTGGACAAGAATACTTCGATTGCACTTGTTGGATTATATACTTCCAATGTGACCATGCGAATGATTCTATTTAAGGAATACTCATTGTACCAAGAATTTGATCGTTCTAGCTCGATCGATTACTATTCATCTGATGTTAAAGTCATCAATGACACAACAGAAGGAATGATTTTAACGAGTTGGAGATTGTGGGACAAAACGAACATGTCTGGAAATGGAAATCAAAATTTTACCTTATTGATTCAGGTTGAAAATTCTTCACTCCCTTATTCGATTCGTTTGCATGTGATGGTTGAAGATGAACAGTATTCACTATCTCGAAATTTTCTTTCCCTTTTATGGTTATTATTTATTGAATTTTTAGTGTGTGTGGTGGCGAGTAATCAAACATATTTATCCATGATTTCATTTGATCCAACGAATCGAGAACAATTTTTAGATGAATGGATTGCATTGTTTCAATGTTGTTCCAAACAGAATTTAACTCATTCTGAAAAAGATGTCACAATTGAATTCAAAAATTTAAGTTTCACAAGTTTTGAAGGTCAGAAAATTTTGAGAAATATTTCAGGAAGAATTGAAAGTGGGAAATTGACAGCAGTCATGGGTTCCACAGGAAGTGGAAAATCGACTTTCCTCACTGTCCTCTCAAAAAGGGCCTATTACGGTGTTCAAAAAGGAACTGTTACTTTAAATGGTAAAATGTTAACCGAAAGTATGAAGAAAATTATTGGATTTGTTCCACAAGATGATATCATGATTAGCTCTCTTCAAGTTTGGGAAACTTTAATGTTTAGTGGAATTTACAGAAGTATGACCAATTTCTTTTATCCATTAGTGAAACGTGTCAAAGAGACAGCATCCATGTTGAATATCAAATACAAATTGTTTAGTACGATTGGAGATGTGAATCAGAAAGTTTTGAGTGGAGGAGAAAAGAAGAGACTCAATGTAGGAATTGAAATGATTAATGATTCTCCAATTTTGTTATTGGATGAACCAACGAGTGGTCTGGTAAGTTATTTAGTTATTTAATATTGAGTGGTGTTTGTTGACTTGACTGTTCTTGCATGTATTCATCCTTTTTTATGTAACTGTCTTGTTACATGCTCATAATCATCATCATTCCATAAAACAATCATCTTCAATTGATTGATCCATGAATAGGACTCGAAACAATCTCTCTTACTTTGTAACATTTTGGCCAAGAAAAAGGAAGAAGGAACAAATATTATTTGTGCCATTCATCAACCTTCGGCTGAAATTTATTCACTCTTTGACGATTTGATTTTGTTTGATCACGGACAAATGATTGCTCATGGAGATGCCCAAAAAATTGCCGAAATTTGTGCGCGGGATATCTTGAAGCTCCCTCCGAGAAAAGAATTTAATGAAGACGAACCATCTCTAGAATCCCAACATTCAACATGGCATTCCGATTTCAATAATCCAGGTGACCATGTCATTGCTGCTCTCGAAGTCATGAACGATGAACAACGAACAATTCTTTCAAAAGTACCTCCCTCTTTGAGCAAGTTCAAACTTCAACAACGAGGAGGAGAAGAAGGAGGTCTCTATCAAAGTGAAATGGCCACTTCCATCTCCGTTCCGACTGTTCCCTTCTACATGCAAGCCATGGCCTTCTTTCTGAGAGGTCTCTTCCTTCTCTTTCATGAATTTTCCTTCCTCATTGACCTTCTCATCAATGCCATTAGTGGTCTCTTCATTGGAGCTGTTTTTACAGGAAATTTGACGTATTCAGGTCAAAGTGAGAAGAGTATTGCCAAACAGTGTCCACTCATTCTCTATGAGGATTGTTCGGAACCAACTCAAGATGACATTTCTTCCTTTGTCTTGTTGGGTGTCTTTGCCATTGGTTTGTCCTCTATTTTGAGTTCATTGAGTGTCTTTGGAAAGGAGAAGGTCGTTTTTCGAAGAGAATCTCAAACAGGTCTTAATACGTTGGTTTATTTTGTGGTGAAGGATGTGCTCTATCTCATTCCAATGGTTTGTGCTTCATTGTTGTATACACTTGCAGAGTATCTCTTAATTTCACCAAAAGGATCCTTTTGGGAACATTTTGGTGTCTTTTTCTTGATTGCTTTCACGACCTATCCATTGGGATTTATCATTTCGATTTGTTTGAAAAGTGACTTGGCTCAAATTGCAAGTGCCATTGTACTCTTTTTGTGTTATTTATTTTCTGGATTGTCACCAAGTTTGAGTGATATGAGTCAAATGAAACTCCCTTATCCCTTCATTCCACATTTATCCTTCCTTAGATACGCCAATGAAATTATGTATTTGAATGAGATTAAGTATTACACGAAATATTCGAAAAGTGTTGAATTGAAAGGATATATTCAGGAAATGTTAGGAGTGAATATTGCTCTTTTGATTTCATTTGGAGTGTTTTTCCATGTGGTAGCAGCTCTGTGTTTGTGGCAATCGGTTCCTGGATCGTTTGTATCGACTTGGTACAATCATGTGAAAAGTCAATGGACGAGTGTGTGGAGTGGATTGCAACAGGCATTCGTAAGAATGAGAGAGAAGAAGAACAAGCAATAACATTCGTTGGGTTACAATAATTTATTGGCTTGTTCTAGAAAAATTCAAATAAATCCTTGTTGGTGCTCGATGCTGGCTGTTGCTGAGTGGTTGTTGACGAAGTGGAATTGGAGGTATGAGAGAACATCCAGTCATCGGTATTGTTATTGTTGGAAGCAGGGTTACCACCGGTGGTTCCAGTGCTCAACCAGCTGTCCAAATCATTAAATGCCGCTTGGGGACTATTGAGGGAAGGTTGTGACGGAATATTGGTTGGTAATTTGTTAGATCCACCCCAAGCCATACCAAAAGTATTATTATTGTTCTGCTGTTGCTGCTGTTCATCGAGTGGTTCTTGGAAGTCTCCAAATCCATCATCATCATTGTTGTTGTCCTTATGTGTAGTTGGATATTCTTTCGCTTCCGGAAAATCACCAAATTCGTCATCCGTCTTTGTATTGTTGTTGACACCTTGTAATGTGCCAGTTGTTGACGTCATCATTGAAAGAGGATTCATGGTTAATGGAGCTTGACTGCCAAAATCAAAGAGGTCATTATTAATGGCTGGCTTTGTAGGAGTGAAAGTAGGTGTGTTTCGTTTGGGGAAATCGCTCATATTTGTAACACTCGAAAAACCAAGAGGAGTTGGACTGTTATTCGAAAATGTAGATGTTGGTTTTTGAGAAGTAATGATGGTTGGGAAAGATGAAACAGTATTATTGTTCTGTGTGAAATCAAGGCTCATATTACTTTGGGAAACAATATTTGTGTGGGCAGAACTGTGAACTGTTTCTTCATCTTTAGGTTCTGGGAAATCTCCAAAATCATCATCATTGCCAAAGATCGCGTTGTTCAAAGAAGAGCTAGCTCCAGTATCCATCCAAGATGAGGATTCATTAATTTTTGGATTCTGTGCTGCAAAAATTGGAGATTGGGTTGAAACAGATTGAGAAGTAGAAGGCATCATCCAACTGTCAGCATTGGTGGAGAATGTAGAAGGACTTCCTGCCGATTGTGGCCAGGTTGGGCTAGTAGCAGCCTGTTGTGCACTGGTAGTAGGAGGAGCCTCAACAGTTTTCACAGAAGGTTTAAAATCAAACGGATCATCATTGAAATTGGATGAAGGAACTGTTGAGGAGGTGGTATTAATTGTGGTCGATGTCTCCACAAATGATGCAACTGGTGACGATGTTGACTGTTGAGAGGAAAGTTGTAAAAATTGATCAATAGAATTAGCACTGGCTTGAGAAATAGGTGCCGATGTGAAAGTATTGTCACTCCATGAGTTATCACTTGCAAATTGTGGAACAGGCTCTTCCTTTGGTTCTGGAAATTCGCCAAAGTCGTCATCGGTGGCCGTTGTGGTGTGTCGAGTTTCATCTTTTGGTTGTGGGAATTCTCCAAAGTCGTCATTAGATGCTCCAGAAAAAGTATCCTGTGAAGGCTTCTGAACTGCGTTGATAGAGGAAGGCTGGAACAATGGTGAAGAATTTCCAAAGCTTGATTCTTTTGGTGGTGTTGAAAAAACTTCAGAATCCTGCTGTTGTGGAGCTGTTGGTTTCTCATCATCTTTGGGCTCAGGAAATTCACCAAAGTCATCATCAAAGCTGTGAGCTTCCTCATTCTTCAATGATCGAGATTGACTTGCCACAGCTTGAATTGTCGTTGTTTGAGGAGAGCTGCTGGGGGGAACAGAGATGTGTTGAGTTGAGGAGGCACTTGTTGTTGTTGAAGGGATAAAAGCATCGCTTGAACTCCATCCACTATTGTCATTTCCCCAACCATCATCTGCAAAGTTTGGAACTGTATCTTTTGGTTCTGGGAAATCTCCAAATCCATCGTCGTCACTTGTTGAATTAGTAGACTTTGTTGTCACTACTGTAGAGATCTTTTGTTGAGGTGCAAATGCATCTTCTTCCTTATTAGATGTTGGGAAATCTCCAAATCCATCATCCTCAAATTTGTTTTGTACGAGGCCACCAGTTTGAGAGGTTGTTACTGAGAGTGATGAATTAGTGGTGGCTACTGCTGGTAGATCGTTGCTAACACTGCCACTACTACCAAAATCATCATCGTCAAATTTGGCCTCAAACTTTTCGCTTGTTTCCTGTGTTGATTTTTGGAATATTGGACTTTCTTGCTTTGGTACAGTTGTGGCTGATTGGATGGCCACTGATGATGAAGAAAGAGTAGTGATACTACTTGGTCGAGTAGAAGGTGCATTATCCCATGAATCATTGTCATTTCCCCAACGATCATCCTCAAAACATTTGGAAGATTGTTGTGAAGAAGAGAAGGAAGTGGGTTTAACAGGAGTTGACATCTTCTCCAACACTGGTGACGCACTTGTTGTGGTTATAGTTACAGGTGGTTGTACATTGGGAACAGTACTTGTCTTGTTTTTGATAGGTGTTGGGGTTATTGACGAAGATGTTTCCTTCTTTGCAGCAACAGTGTTGGATTGCGGTTTTGGGGAAGTGAAATCGGAACCAAAAACAAGAGCTGCAATATCGTCAAGCTCAGCACTCTTGGTTTTGGTTGGAGTGTAAGATGAAATTAGCTCATCAAAGTGTTGTTGATTAGTCGTTGTTGTTGGAGACATGGAACTACTGCATGGAACTGGAGACACTGATCTTGGTGATTGTGTGTTCAAAGGTAGCCTTGGAGACAAATGTAAATCTGTGACTGTTGAGTTCATTCTTCGATGTCTTGCACCTCCAATCATTCTTTGAGAAATTGTTCCAATGTCATCAATTTTCATACGTTGATCGACTGTCTCCGATGTTTCTCCTTGTTGAATTGTTTCACTAGTTATTGGAGATGAGACCGTATGAGAGGCTGTTCTTCTATGAACAACTTTTCGTAATGGTTTGTGTTGTTTCTTGTTCTTCTTTTTTTCTAATCCTAACGCAAGTAAGAAATGTTTTTCTATGCAGCTATTTTGCCAAACAGCCATTTTGCTTAAAATATCAGCATTATGATTCGAGTTCATGTTAAACAATTTTTCAAGAGTATTGTTTGAAAGATTTTCAGAAGAGAATGAACTTGTATCATTATCGTTACTGTAGGTAGGCACACGAAGCTCTGGAGGCACAAGACCATTAAGCATATTATGAATGGAAGTTTTAAGCTTGGTGGCCTCTTCAGTGGTTTTCTTGTTCAGTGAAAGGATTGAATCGATCACATATTTTTGAGTATTAACATCTATTTCAAAAGAGTCTTCAACAGTTTTTGTCGAATCCAGTGTTGTAGTAGTGACCTGTTGGGATTCAGATGATTGAGTTTGTTCTTCCTTTGGCTCTTCAAAATCTCCAAACCCGTCATCATCACCACTTTGTTGAGGTTCAGTATTTTCAGGTTCTTTAAAATCTCCAAAGTCATCTTCGTCATTTGTTTTTTCTGTAACTATTGGCTCATTAAAATCTCCAAAATCTTCATCATTTGTAGATTGATTTTGGTTGTTCTCTTCGGAAGATGTCAAACTATTTGTTGTTGTTGTATTTGGTGCACTGTCAAATGAGCTATTTTCAAATTCATTCGCTTGTGAATTTTCGGCTACAGGATCTACATCGAAATTTGCATCGAATTCGTCGATTTTCGATGATTTTGGTTGATTGGTTGGTTCAGACGACGAAGATGAATCAAAACTAGCTTCAAAATTGTCATTAAAATCCTGAGGGTTGGAACTTTGATTTTGCGAGAATTCTCCTTGTTGTGTGGAAGAGTTTCCGAATGAATCGTCAAACTCTGCTTCGAATTGGTTTTTGATTGGCTCCTCTTGTTGTTGGGCTGTTGGTGGTTGTGTTGTGACAGATTTGTCAAAATCAGAATCTTCGAAATCAGCCTCAAAATTTTCTTGTGCTGTTTCTTGGTTAGAATGATCACTTTTCGATTCCAATGCGGAAACAAAGCTTGTCTCAAATTTATCATTCTTTGAGGATGTGTTGTGTTGCGACTCCAAGTAGGAAGGGGTGTCTGTTTGAAAATCTTGTTGAGGATTAGTTGCAGTGCCATGTTGAATTTCACTCGGAGATAATGTATCGTTGCTGTTAAATAAATTATTTTGATCGTGCACATGAGAAATAATTTCTTGATGGACATTGGAATTATCATCATCATTCTTGATGGATGCTGTTGCGGTTATAATAGTATTTTCTTGATCGTTGTTTTTAAAAGTTTCTTCAACGATATTTGTTTGCTCTTCCGAGACACCTGTTATTGTTTGGGATGGTTCAGTGTTGCCTGTTTGTGGCTCTTGTTTCAGCAGTTGATGTTCTTCTTGTTCGTGATTGTGAAGAAGAGTTGGTGTCGTCTCCTGTGTTTGTTGTGATTCCTCTTCCGTTGTTGTTGGTGTTTGTTGTTGTTCCTGGATATTTATTGATGGTTCTAAACTTTCGTCCTGTTGATGATGTATAGATTCTGTTTCAGGAGTTGTTGAGTTTTCTTCGTTTTCTTCTGAATGAATTGTGGCATGTAGTTCTGCTTCATCATCCACAGAAGGAATTGTTGTGTTATGGGTTGATGGAATGAGTTCTTCATTGATTGTTGCTTCGGCAGTGTTATTTTGATGGATTTCTTCAGGAAAAGAAGCGGAATTGGGTACTGTATCATCATGATGAATGGTTTGTTCGGCACCACCATTAAAATCCATCACTTTGAAAGAACTCTCTTGCGAGGGCGATAACAATGCTGCTGGCTGGTTTGGTCCTTCTTCGGACATGATGAATTTTTTTTATTTGCGACTGAACAGTTGGCTGAGCTCGTCAATACCCTTCTGCCAATACAACCAGCCATCCTCTGTCTTTTTCTTGCTTTCTTGTGTGGGTGGTGGTGCAACATTGGCAGAATGTTTCAAATGTTGCTTCTTCATGGAAAATCCAGAGTCATGAGTGGTGTTGTCATTGAGAATCCTATGAAGGGGAAGTTTGGGAATGGAAGGTTTTGGGGAGGTGCTTGCATCTCGTTGTCGAGACTTTTGCCTACCACCACCACCGCTACTATTATTGAGACTCAATCGACGAAAAGAATTCTTTGGAGTTTTTGCCTCTTTCTTTGGAGAAACATTGGAGGGGATATTGGAAGAAGATAATGGTTGCTTTGCAATTTTAGGAGTCTTTTCTTTGAGCTTGACCACTGGTGCATTGCCATAGGTTTCTTTCAAAAAGTCTGAATAGGTTTTCTTTTTAGGAGATGGCTCATCCTGAGAGGACGTCATACTGCTAATATTACTTCCAGAAGATGAGATATGAGTCATGTTCAGGGTACTACCATGCGAGAGTAGTAAGCTATTACTGATTTCAGAAACTGTTGCCCACAGTTTCTCTTCCTTTTGTTTTCTTTCCATCATTTGTTTTTTCATGAAACGGTTTTCTTCTTCTTTCAATAGTTTTTGTTTCTCCTCGAGTTCCTGAGAATATTTGGCAATTCTTGTTTCAGCCTCTTTGATCTTTCTTTCACGTTCTTCGAGATCGAGTCTTCTTTTTTCTTGCTGACGTTTGGCTTTGTTCTTCATGAGGACCAAATTGATGGTTTTTCGAGTTTTGTACGCTCTCCATGCTCTCTGAATGATGATTACAGCGTCAAGTAATTGTGTGTGAAAATACCTTTGTTTGAACATTTTCCATGCATGTTGGATGGTAAGCGCAGCTCGATTTTGCCTTTCAAACTCATTCTTCTTTTGCTCGTTTTTCCTTTTGATGACTTCAAATTTTCGCTTACGCATCTCTTTTTCAATTTCGAAAATTTTCCTCTTTTTGTACAATGATTGGATTAGCATGGCCAATCTTTTAAGCTTAGAGAATTGATTGTTCAATAAATTTCCACGAATTAACGCCTGAATTAATGTCACTCTCTCAATAGCGTCTTGGCTGCTTGATTCAGGTTTGTTAGATGTGACAGAAAATATTGATTTTTTCTTATTGACTAATGATTTTTGTGCTTTTTGAGGTTTTGCAATCTCCTTTCGTTTCATCAAACTATACGCGTAGGACTTTTGCATCTTTTTCTTTCTTTCTTTCAGAGGGGTCGGTTGTGGTAGTGCGTTGTGTGTATCATGTACAGTTGTTATGATATTAGGCTGAGAATTTTCAGATGGAGCTCCAGTTGCAACATTCTTTTGCAGAGAATCTTTTTCCTTCGATATTAACTCTTTAAGAGATTTACATATCTGTCGTCTAATAGTAGATAATCTCCATTGCCTTTGAATTACTAGTGCAGCCTCCTCCATAATTTGAAGTACCTTTTTCCTAAGCAAATCATAGGCATCTTTTTTCATTAAAATGTTATATTTTCCAACAAAATAGGACAACTTTTCATTAGCATTATGATTAGAACCAAGATAATGCTGTAAAATTTTTGTTGCCAGTGTTAGAATGTCCTTTCGTTTGTTATCAATGTTGTTGTCATTTGAAAAGTACAGTTTGAATGTTAGACTACCGAAAGACTTCCAAAATGTAGTAGGAGAGAGAACATAATCAAACGATTTCTCGTTAGTTTCTGCTACAAATGACAACACACTACATGCAATTTGTGACGTCAAATTAGAAAATGAGGACTCTACACATTGCCCTTCAGGTGGGATGGTGGCATTCATATAACAAAATGTAAGGAAGGTGGGCTCTGCATTTAAGGCCGTGGAGCTTAATAATTGTTTCATGTTCGATAAAAACTCCTTATGAGTCTCACTAATGTCAACATAAGGTATTCCATTCCGAATTATTTGATACTGGGAAGCTTCACTCACAGCTGGTGGAAACACAGCATCTATGCTGTATTCAAATCTTCCGAATGAGTGGTCAATGATAAGCTTATCCTCGTCAGATTTGGATATATTCACACAACTCAATCCATAGTACGAATTATTTCTGAAGTATTGAATAACGTTTTCGAGGGCTTCATGATTTTCTTGATAATCTGATTGTTGAGACAAAGAAGGAAATGAACATAATATTCCTTGACTTCCAAATAAAAAGTCTATAATCTCTCTGCTTGGAGATTTCTCAATAACATCTACCAGAGGGTCGGTCAATTTGTATCCTTCTCTAGTATGAATTGATGAAATGTCTTCGATAAGATATTGCAAGGCCCATGAGTATAAATGCTCGCTGCTAACGTTGCACCATAAATCACCAAAATAATGCAAAGAATTGTCGTTGACGAGTTCAGGTAAGCTAATTATATGTACAGCAGAGAGCTGATCTGTCTCAAGTTCATCTTCAGCTTCAATATTCGTGAAGGATTTTGAAGCGAGATGTCCTTTTTCCACAACCCATCTGAAAATTGCTTCGAAAACAACACATGCAAAGTTCATGCAACTGTTGAAAGCTCCTGGTAAAGACACCTTGCCGTTAATCATTAAATTCATATTTTTTAAAACCTCAAATCGTTCCATTTGGAGAATGTCACATAAATGCTCAAGTAATTCGCTGTCGAATGTTTCAATATGTCTTTCCATTTCCATTCTTAACCCTTCCTTGAATACATCTACTGAAGAGCTGTCATCAATATCGATGAGTAGTAATACAATTGAAAGGCCCCTCAAAAAAGCATTAATTTCTCTTGTAGAACATTTGAGAGCTCTTTTCACATTTTTGAGCAAATCATAAAATTTGGCTTCCGCGTTTGAAATTTCTTTTTTCATTGACTCAATGAAGCTGAAATGCTTCAGTCCAATGAACGTATGACCAAGAAGCGGCTCAATCATCTTGGTTGGAGCACATAGTAAATCTTTAAATATTTCGAAATGTTCCAGTATTAGGCGAACAGAACTTTGATAGGGATTCGTTTTTCTTCTCAGCACGTACTCCATTTCATATCGATTGAATAAATATGCTGCAATATCAAAATCAATTATTGAACTGCTGACCTGGTTCATGTTAGTACTGTCACCTCGTTTGAACGTGAGAGTTATATTGAATCCAAAACCCGGTTTAATCATTTCGTATGATGATGATACATATCTACTGGATCCGAGTTTGTACAAGAGGCATAATTGTTCGGAAAGAATGCACCTAGAAAAACAAGATATTCCTTCGATTTCTCTTGTTTGTGGACTTTTGTTTAGATCTTCGGTGTTCTTTCGAGACGTGCACTCGAAGAATAGTTTGTCCAAAGTCTTGATGATTACATCAATTCTTTCTTCTTTGGTCCTCCCGAGCAACACGATGGTTTGGGGTTTGTTATTTTTCAGGGACTCGGTAATCCTCGAGCAGAGAATCTCGGCAGAGTGATTGTTGGAAATTGCGAAATGGGAAATCCCAGAAGGACCTAGCAGGCTCGTTAAGAAGTGAGGACGAATTTGGGTCACTGATTTTCCCATATTCAATCGTTTTATCATCAGAGAAGCAACAGAGTTGAACCACTCCGAGGTCTGTTGGGGTTTCACCCACAAAAACTTGTTTGAATTCTCAGTCTTGGCCATATGTCTGCTGAAATTATGCTTACTTGAGTTTCTGGAATATCTCAAAAGCTTCTTGAACTGATCAAGCACATCTTCATCCTCATCTTTTGGTTCCTTGCTATTATGGGATGGTTCGGATCGGTGATGGTCATCGCAGACCATCCATTCCGGATTAAGCATTTTTTTTAGTAAGGGTATGGAAAACGCCTCAACCTCAGTCTCTTCTTTTCGGATAACAGATCTTTCATTTGAACCAACACATTCAAACGAGGTTCACACGCTAAATGAGAGAAATCTATTAACCTCATTCGACAGGTGTGGAGTTGGTCCTTTTCAGTAACTTCAAGCTTGAAGGGTGTCTAGAGTTTTCAAGATCATGACGACCACACACTTGTTACATATCCCAGTTGTTGAATAAGTAAGGCTAAACACTCACAACACAAGTTTATTAACTCACGCATAGTATGAGGGAGAGCTGGTTTGGAAAAGATCATGTAATGTTCCTAATTGTTGTTCTGTAAATTTTTGTTGGTGAATTTGCCACATATCCGAGTGACATTTTACAAATTCTTGGAATGTTTTTTTAACTGTCTCCCTTATCGACTGTACACTATCATTTGAAAATTTAGCCAACGAGCAGAGCATATCAGGAATAAAATCCGGAACAGAATATGGGAATGCTAAAGCAACGGCAGATAGGCCAAGAACACCACTATGACGCTCAGTTGTCTCTTTCGAAGAGAGTTTGTCAGATGATATCTTGGTATTCCTATTTTTGAATGCTTTCTCTTTGAATTCCGGAATCAATTTCTGTGAATATTCTGTGCTGGATATTTTAAGAAATCCTGAAAGTGTAATTGCGGCCATTTGTCTTACTTCAAGCTGTTGATCTTTGAGCATGGTGGTAATAATTTCGAAAAGCTTGGGTAGTTTATCGGTCAAGTAAAATTCTTGTCTATATGCAAATATTTGAAGAAATTCAAGTAATGCACTTCTGATTGACCAATTAACAAAACTAGCAGAATTTTTTCCGACAATTTCATCAAATAAAAATGTAATTACAGTGTTGGCCAGAAGTTTAGAAAAAGAGAATGCAGAGAGTGATATAATATCATGTTGGCATAGAGATTGTAAATCATCATCCTGTGATGTAGTATGCTCGTAAATGGTGGAAATGATTTTGATATAATTTGTAATTTCTCCGGAACTACAATGAGGAGAGCTTGAGTTGAATAACCCTGAAATGATTGCCAATACAGTTTTGCTTAAGTTTTTGAATTCTGAATATCTTTTGTCAAATTCAGGGCTATCATGTGGCATGGTTTTGATGATATTTTCCTTCTGGTCAAGAAGCTCATACAAATCGAGATTAAATTTTCTCAAGTAATCGTATTGAGTATCATCAATTGTGGTATTAAGCAATGTAAAGGATGGTAATTTGTTATGTTCAAGTCGAGGTGGATTCCACAATGATTTGTAAATGAACGAAACAAATAAACCGATATACTCTCTAACTAGTTCCGCATCATGATGAAGGGTGGTTGAACATAACTCGTCCAATAACAAGCGCAATAAATAGGGAGATCTCCAACTGATTTCTCCAACAATACCATACAAATACTTCAAAAATCTGGCTTGGAGAATGGCCTCAACATCCTTCTTTTGAAGAGAAGCTTTTGTTTTTTCCATCATGTATCTGATAAGCCATCCCAACCTTCGTACATCCTTGTCACAAATAGCAAACTCGAGCCCTTCAGAAATTTCTCCGACGCTATTTGTGGAACTTTGCTCCAATATTTTATCAAAGACTGGAATGATAAACTCTGTAATAGCACGTTGTTGTTGAGAATAGTCCCAATGTTTCATACCCCGAATCAAACCTCCAACAATTTCTGATATCAACGCAACATTGTGAACTTCTTCAGATCCACCTGAACCAACCATAGGTATTAATATTGATTCCACATGGGGTTTACAAAGATCAAGGAAGCCTTGAGAACCTTCTTCACAGGGAAATACTTGGAACAATCCTTTAAACAACTGAGCGTTGGATTCAATAAAGCCGTCATCTCTATGTGTCAACAGACGAATGAATTTAGCGACAAAACCATCTTCGAGCAGAATTGGTAGTAATTCTCTCTTGATAAGAGCTTGCTTGGAGCAATCTTTTGGTTGTTCATAATCGTAAACTTCTACTCTGTCTGGTAATGTATACCATCCAAAGTAATTCTTTTCATAACAATTAGATTTCCTCCAATTCTCTTCAGAGCCAAAATCAATACCCAATGCTTCCCAATCGAGAGTGTTATTGACCTTAGTTGGATGAGGGGTAATTAGCTTTTTCTTTTGCACAGGTTTGTATTGACAAAGAATTAAATTAATTGCTTCGCATGCAATAATTCTAGACTTTTCCAAATCGCTTGTCATTTGTTTGAAAAAGAACTTGGCAGCCTCAACTGGGAACAATTGATCAGGTCTAATCATTAACATTAAAAAACTGCTGACAAATGTGTGATATTTCCAGTGCCATCCTCCCTTACTTTTTGCAATCTCTGTCGTTTCTAAAATAATGCGTTCATACTTTTGCCTGTCTTTTTCATTGGCAATTTGAATGTGATAAAATGCATTGAAATAAGTTTCAAATAATTGTGCCAATCGTTGTTGGATGCTTTGTTTCTCGATATGACTTGTTTGGAAAAGGGCAAGCAAAAACTTGGAACATAAATCCCAATCTCTAATAACACAAGAAACTGCAAAAGGTTTTTCCAGTATGAAAATACATCCAGTTCGTTGCTCATCAGTCGATTTCTTGTCAACTAGAACTTCAATCAGTCTGGGAAGGAAGCTCTTAATAACCTTATCAGAGAATTTGTTAATGCATGACATGAGTACGGACTGTGCACGTTTTCTTACTTCAGAATATGAATGTAATGAAAGACGGAGTAGGTCATCCAATAATCTCTGATGATGTTTGGTGTATGGAATAGATTCGTTATGAATGACACATCTGACCTTGTATTCTAATAGGGCTTGAATCAATAACAAATATCTAGGATATTTGTTTGATGTGGTCGAGTAGACATCTTTGTAGCTGTGTTGTTTGACAAACTCATGTGAAGATTTCTTTTTCTTGTATCTGTAACGAGTGTTACCTCCTCTCATCGCAATCATTGGGAAAAATATTTTACAAATCTTTCCAATGAGATTAGGATCCTTATCGGATCGATGTTCAAGTATAACCTCCGTAAGATCATGCAAAGTGTCGCAAACTTGTTCGTAACCAGTAACCAAGGTTGCTGATTTACACTTTTTAGCCACACACAAACCAGCGTCGATCAATCTAGAAGATGGATATTGATTCATTTCTTCCATTATTCCGTTTTCAATCTCGAGGTAAAGAGTGTTACCTCCTCTCATTGCATACCTTATGAAAATAAGGTGATTCTTCAATTTCTGAATATCAGGTATATTACCTCCCTTCTCCTTCATGAGTGCGATGCATGCATTAATGTTGGCAACAGAGTCAGTCAAATATCTATTGCAAAGCTCTATCGCAAACTGTAGCTCTTCTTGTGTAGGTTCATGCCAATTAATTTCAAACTCATCAAGAGAAATAAATTCTCCCCATGATTGCCAATGATTATAATTCTTAAATTCTTCAGTACTCCACTGACTTGCGTTTACTGACTTCAACTCCAACAAATAGTACTTCGTCAATGATCTCAACACATTCCTAAATAATTTTCCGCATATTTTTACCACCTTCTTTTTTTCTGAAATATAGCAAAGAGAAATAACGGTCTCAATTTGTTGTCTATACTTCAAAAGATGAGCACCTGTTCGATAACAAACTTGGCCAAGAATTTGTAAATAATAGTGAGTTTCCATGTCTGTTAAGTTTTTGAGACGTTTTCCATCCCTGTCAACAAGCTTCTTGTAGAGCATAGGAATAAAAAGAGCCAATGTTTGTTCTGGATATGCATAGGCAATCGAGGAACACATATGGGCAATATTTTTCCTTGCATTAAATAAAAAATTAGAATCTACAAAGTTGTAAATTCGCTTGAGAGAGATTTCCAACAATTCAGTTGACATTTGATTGAATAGCAAGTCGCATAACCCCCAAAACATGCTTGGGGAAATGACATCATTTTCTCCTTGTGCTGTTTTTGGATCTGTTTGATGAGAGAGAACATTAAAAATTCGTTCCAATAGCTCTATTGACCAATCTTCGAACATTCTCACAACTTCAGGGGGAGATCTATCGCCTTGTGACGCACCCGTTGTACACAGAGGTACACAAACCAAAAGCGAAGTATAAAATTTGAGAGTAGAGAACGTCTTGGCATTATCGTTCACGTCAATTCCAGGAAGAGTTAATTGTAATAAATTAGAAAGATAATTGGCACCATCTGGGTAAAGTGAATATTTCAAAAGAGGGAATACAACTAGAGAAAGGGTTTCAAGAGCTGAGATTGTTTGATGGGTGTTCGTGAGCGTCTCTAATGCATAAAAACTTCTCTCCATAAGAGAAGGGAATACTTCTTGCGGTAGGATGTAAGCTAAATGCTTTAGAGAGTGATTTGCACATGTAGTCATTTGGCTGCTTTTGGAAAACAATGCGGTCATCGCGAGAGGTTGAATGATGCCAACAAACTCCTTACTCTCGTCCTCCGTTAGCCTATACTCTTCAGGAATCCATTGATAACCTCCATTCTTTGATGGTGAATATGTTTCTTCTGTGAAACCTTTCATTCCTCTTTCTATATCTAGACGTTTTCCAAATTTGGTACATAAAATCAAGAGAAAGTCTGCACACTTGCTTGTCCATTGGCCTTCATTGGAAGGTTGGAAAAAGTTTGAAACTGATTTGATAAGCTGGTTGAGATGTTTGAGGACATTCGTCTTCTTTGAAATCATCCAAACAATTAGTTTAGCTGCATTTGCCAAAAGTAAATTCTTTGAGATGTCAAATGGAGTTAATAAATTCAATTCATCATTTGGATATTCTTCATAATTCGATGCAACCGGAGTGTTTCCAATGGGTAAGTCAAAGCATTTCATGATCTTTGTGAAAATGAACAATACATAAGGCTCCTCCCAATCTACATAGCCAGCTTGATCCTGAGCAAGATTTGCAAATAAAGTGAAAAAGCTCAAATCCCAAGTAGGATACAAACCAATCCAATCCCATATGCCAAAGAATTCGTCAACCCACTTGTCATAATGATTTTTTTTGAATACCAATGGATCTTTTGACGCTGAGCCCTCTAACTTAGTTGGTAGCATGATACTTAGAAATGCTTGTGCCTGAAAAATCTTGTGGTCATTGATGCATAACATGGGCCTAAAGAATTTTAACATTTCATCTGTTGAATCTTCGGTAAAGTATCTCTTTAACTTTCTAATCAAGTCAATCAGAGCTGCTCCGTGCTCTCTTGGGCTGTACAAGGCATTTCTAAATTTGGTGAAGTAGGTTTTGTCTATGATGTCATACACCACCTTCCAATCAAATGTAATATCCAATAATTCGCTTTTCTTGATGAGTGAAGATAATCCATAACAACACTTCACCTGGGTTGAAAAGTCAACACTATAGCTATCTTTGCTCGATATTTTGAGAATATTAAATAGAATTTTGCAAAGCTCGGCTTTTTCCGAAAGCAATAGAGGATATTTGATTTCTGTGTACCTCTTCAATAGCATGAGAGAATAATCAAAATGCTCCCAGCGAATGTTTTCAACAATTAAATCATCGGGAGTGTATTGTCGGAAGTGATGCATCAATTCCTTTCTCCACTCTTCGCTCTCTTCCGGAATAACCTTTACGAGTCCCTTTGGCAAGAACTTGTGGTATTTATAAAGCATTTGTTCAGTTTTGGCTTTTTTGTGGAGTGTAGGTACTTTTCCTTCAATTTTTAAATCTAAAGCTGGAGGTAATTCGTCCAAAGGAGTTGCCATTTCGGATGAGGAGAGAGCATCCTCTTCATCGAGAGGTACATCATCATTGCCGTCATCGAAATCCTCAAATGTTCTCTTCATTTTTTATTGGTGAATTGGCAAATAAGATGATCGGATGATGCTGCAATCATTCAGGCTCAGTGTCTGTGTGATGCAAAGAGTTGCAGTGATAACAAAGATCAAAAGTTTCAAAATAATAACAGTATACTATTGGCAAAGTTAGCGATTTTGTTTTGTATGGACAGGTTTCGCAATTCGTTGTATTGTTCAAAAGAGTCTCTCTGGACGAATCTTCAGAATCCAGAGCGATTGACAAACCACTTGCAAGCCTTTG
This sequence comes from Naegleria fowleri, assembly GCF_008403515.1. Lineage (NCBI taxonomy): Eukaryota > Heterolobosea > Eutetramitea > Acrasida > Naegleriidae > Naegleria > Naegleria fowleri. The sequence goes on along the minus strand of NW_025407941.1, from coordinate 202,919 downwards.
TTGAACCTGCTGCTGCTGAAAGAATATTCAGTTCAACAAACGCAACGAAGTCAACATTTCGATGTAGAAAAAAAACAACAACAAACCTCACACCTCGTTCAACATCGTCATGAGAGAACAAAACAATTACTTTAGATCCAACACAAGCCGTTATCAGCCTTACGGAGGTGGTCGAGGTGATAGTTCCAACGGCGGAGGACATCATCGAGGAAGATTTGATGATTCATCCTCTCGTCAAGCTACCACTGCTGCTTCATCATCAGACTATATTAGAGATGATGAGCCTGAGGAAGCACTTTTTGCAAAGAAGAACACGGGTATTAATTTTGATAAATACGAGAATATTCCAATTGAAGTGTTCGGTAGAGACCCTCCAACTCCAATCAACACTTTTGATGAAGCACAACTCCACGAGCTTTTAATGAACAACATTGTCAAGAGTGGCTACACCAAACCAACTCCAATTCAAAAACACTCCCTTCCCGCTATCATCACATCCAAACGAGACATGATGGCTTGTGCCCAAACCGGTTCGGGTAAAACCGCTGCCTTCTTGTTGCCTATTATTAACTCTCTCTTGCAAGCTGGTATTCACAAGGATAGAAAGAGATTCAATCCTTACAAGGGCGCACCAAAAGCTGTTATCCTTGCTCCTACCAGAGAATTGTGCCAACAAATCTATGATGAGTGCAGAAAATTTATTTTCCAAACTTATTTGAAAACTGTGGTTGTTTATGGAGGAGCTTCAAGTGGCTATCAAATGAAGCAATTAGAACGTGGTGTTGACATTCTTGTCGGAACACCTGGAAGAATGAACGACTTTATCCAGAGAGGAAAATTGGACATGTCTGGTGTCCAATATTTAGTGTTGGATGAAGCAGATAGAATGCTTGACATGGGTTTTGAACCACAAATTAGATCAATTGTCGAAGGTAGTGGTATGCCACCAAAGGGTCAAAGATTGACATTGTTATACAGTGCCACATTTCCAAAGGAAACTCAGAAATTGGCTCTTGACTTTTTGCACGACGAACTTTTTGTTCAAGTCGGTGTGATCGGTGGTACAACTGAGAACATTACACAAAAATTTTTCCAAGTTTCTGCCAAAGAAAAGAAAGATAAGCTCGTAGAAGTATTGACTGAACACAAGTCTGAAAAAACTCTTGTCTTTGTTCAACAAAAGAGCACTTGTGACCAACTTTATGAACACTTAACTCCTCTAGGTTTTAAATGTTGTGTCATTCACGGTGATAAGGATCAAAGAACTAGAGAACGATCATTGAGACAATTTAAAGAAGGCTATTCAACTATTTTAATTGCAACTGACGTTGCTGCTAGAGGATTGGACATTGAAAAAGTAACTCATGTTGTCAACTATGATCTTCCAAAAGAAATTGACTCATATGTCCACAGAATTGGTAGAACTGGACGTGTTGGTAACTTGGGTCAAGCTACTGCTTTGTTTGATACTGAAGAAGACTCCAAATTGTGTCGAGACTTGGTCAAGATTTTAAAAGACGCAAATCAAGAAATTCCTGAATTTATTGAAAATGCTGCCTTTAATCCATTCTCTGGTAAGGGAGGAGGAGGCTTCAGAGGTGGCCGTGGAAGAGGTGGTGGTTATGGTGGACGAGGAGGTGGCTTCAGAGGTGGACGAGGAGGTGGCTTTGGTGGCGGTTTCAATAACAACAGATGGTAATTCGTTTCTTTTGCTGAGCATAATAAATTGCTCACAAGCGGGTAGGAAGACAGAATGTATGATCAGGATACTACACTTATTCGAACGTCATGCAGTGTGTGCATTTGACATACCACGACTTTACGTTACGATAATTGGTCTAGATTGTACACATTAATTTCTATCATGCTTGTGGCCTGTACATATAAGCAATCCCTAACTGAGAACTCACAATTTTGTCATTTGCGGCTCCTAACATCTAAGCGATAATGTGATGTACATGTTGGAATAAACATCACATTGAGTTTTTTGAGCTGCATTGATATTTCTTCTTGTGTTTATACTGTTCTGATTCAAAAGTCTTGAGGGTAAGCTTTTACCTCATTAAGGTTATGAGAGATGAGTGACCGAAAAAATGTCGCACACTCCTCACAGTACTAAAAACTCACTCTCTAGCCGAAGGAATTCAAGAGTTGTATCGTCGGGTCCACTGGGTTTTGTCGAACATTGTGTGGTACCACATGCTCCTAGCAATAATGGTTTCTTCATCTCTCCCTCTACCGTATCCACAGTTCATCATCATCATCACGGTACTCCGAAACATGAAAAACCTCAACAACAGTCTTTCACAACCCCTCAAAATCATACCCACAAGTTTGCTTGTACAAGAGATACTTTTCTCGAAAATACAATCATTGACACACAAAACAAAATCATCTCAAGCGACACTTCCACGCCGAATGCTGAACTCAACGAAGAATCATCCATGGAAGTCCTAAATAACCACACTCCTTTATCTTCCGAAGATCAATATTTACAACACTATCACCATGATTCACCTGCTCCTGCCAAACCGTTCTCGGAAAAACGTTACTCAAAAACTTCTAGTTCCATCAGCAGTATGAAAAAGTATGTAATTAGTGGGGGAGAGATAATGAATTATACTTCTCCAAGAAACGCTTCCACAAGGAATTCTCTCACTAAACGAAAGCAAAATATAATGACGGAGTTTCATTCGTTGCCTTCGACGCTAGCTCTTGTACCAATAACTAACTCAACAACCTTCTTTATGAAGTTACATTGTTCTTTCTGTGGAGGAAAAAATTGTAAATATGAAAATTATTTAAAAACACCTCCAAACGAAACTCAACTTAAAGAAATGCATAAATCAAGCAATAGTAACTTATTGACAACACCACGAAGACGACGAAAATTTTGGGCAATTGAGGGTTTAAATTCCCATTACGTTCTTGACAACATTATTGCTTCACAGAGACCTTCGTCAAGATTGGTTCAGAAATATCACATCATTGACCAATTTAAAAAACACAACATCATCGCTGTTGTCAATTTACAAGAAAGAGGAGAACATCCTTATTGCGGCGATGGAATTTTGGAAAAAACAGGTTTTTCCTACGACCCAGAAGATGATTTTATGAAACACAAGAGTAGGTATTTCATTCTAATTTTACTAATTTTTGTTCTTGGCGTCTCAATCGTAGTTTCTTACTATAATTTCGCGTTTCCAGACATGTCAATTCCTAATTTTGATGAAATGATAGCAATTGTAAAGGCAATGAAAATGGATAGTGAAAAGGGAAAGGTCATGGTGCATTGTCATGCTGGCCTTGGAAGAACTGGGTTGGTCATTTGTTGCTACTTATTGTATACTAAACATTTTTTCTCTTCAAAGAAAGCCATAGATTTTGTGAGGAGCAAACGACCTGGGAGCATCCAAACCAAGTCACAAGTGAAATTTGTTTATGATTTTTTTGCATACTTGACGGAAAACAGAACAATTTTTGTTTGCAAATCTTTGAAATCAGCAATGGAAAAGCAGAGAGTTATAGGTAAGTTGCAAAGTTATTGATTCAAAAGGAAACTCAAAATTCCAAACGCAAGCTTGTGGTACTGAATATCTCCTGTTGCAAAGAATTCCAAAAATTGTGCATGAAATTTGCAACAAAATGTCTCACATTATTTTTGCAACACAAGATTTGTCACAGCTTTTGGTGGACTTCTTTTTGCTTAATCCTGACTCGTTATTTCAAAAAATTGAAACTTTAAAAGAGAGCTTGAATCATGACGACTGGACTGCTCTAAGAAAATGTAACTCTTTTCCAACACTCGTGTATTTGTTGTTGGAATGGTTTGAGACATGTAGCGAACCTGTTATTTTCACCAAAGATTTAAGGCAAAACAGTTCTGATGAATTAGGAGCCTTACTTCTCTCCAAAAACCGAATAGTGGAAGTTGAGATTGTCAATGCTCTGGTGAAGGCTTTGTCGCAATTGTACCGTCGTTTGAGTCATCACTCTCTTGTGGATTCCTTCATTTTGTTGATATTTTCCAAGATGTGCAAAACTCTGCTGGATTCAAAAGATGTCTTTTTCCTCTCACTTCAAAAACAAATGAAGAAAGGATCCACCTTTAAGGTGTAGAGGTTGGCCAAAATCGATGGATAAATGTTGAATGACATTTGACAGTAATCTCACACAAAAAAATGTCTTCAAAAGAGATGTAGGTTGAACTGTGTTTTTCCTCACCATGGTCAAGCTGAACTAACATTGTTATTGTCAAACAATAAATTCTAATGGCCGATTAATTCATCATGGTTTGCACGGGAAAATTACATCAATCATATTTGATGCGATAAATATAACATACGTCAATTGTCACATGATATCCGTCATCATCATGATTGTCATCACCCTGTTCTTCCACTCTCTCCAAATTTTCCTACAAATATTGATTCATCACATGTATTCACCTACGATCATGAATGAAACTCTCATCACACACCCACACATTACAGCTACCAAGTAATTTATGACTTTGAAAAGAGTAATGAAGGAGAGCTCACTGTTCATGAAGGCGATCTTGTTCAAATCATTGAAAATTACGATGATGGATGGAGTATGTGTAAAATAATCACATCATCGGTGAGCTCGAAAGACGAGACAGGACTCATTCCAACCAATTACTGTGAACTGTCCAATGATGATTCGGCGTGGAATAACGATGATGACATGACTTCTCTCTCAGGCATGAGTGCCTCATCTCTTATTTCAACATTATCAGCCAATGGTGGAAAGGAATGGATGATTGAAGATAAATCATTGATCAGTGCCGACAAACATGTGAGTGTATCGAATGGTATCAAGATTGTGAGAACTGTGTCATCCAATAACAACAGTAAGAAGAATTTGTATTCTCCAACAGGTGCAGTGGTAAGTGATGATGCGAGGATTCATGAATGGATTGGTTTCATATTATTGAATAATAATCATGTGTTTTCATCATGATGATGGATCGGTGAATCTTTCGATGATGATGATGATGATTGTGAAATGAATCATGTGTGTGTGCGTACGGATGATATTGATCAAATCGATTCCTTGTGTGTGTGATTTCTTTGTTTCAAACCTCATGAACAACAACACACCCAACCTTGGGTTACAATTTATTCACACATTTCATTAGAAATATTCCAAACCCGAAGCCATGAATCTCTTGAGCAAATTCTTATCAAGTTCCTCGAAACGAAAAAAACTCAAAGATTGGATGGGACTCAAAGAACACAAAAATTCACGAAAGAGAATTGAATTAGTGAAAGAATTGTTAGCAACTGAGGAAAGTTATGTGTCATCCCTTCGTTTATTTGTCAACACATACGCAAAACCAGCAAAAGCAAACACACAATTACTTTCTGAAAAGAAATCCAAAATTATCTTTTCAAATATTGAACAAATTTTGGGTATTAATGAAACAGTCTTGTCATCCATTCAAGCATCCATGCTGAAATGGCCTTCCAAGAATGATATGGGAGAAACATTTAATCGTATGGCTCCGTTTTTTAAGGCCTATGTCACTTATATCAACAATTATGATGCTGCTTTTGAATTATTGGAACGATGTGAAAAGAAAAAGAACAAATTTTATCAATACATGACCGAACAAACGAATAAGAATCCAACAGAACATGGTTTGAGGTCTCTCTTGATTATGCCTGTTCAACGAATTCCAAGATACAAAATGTAAGTTTTTTTTTTCAAACAACAGGAATGATTTTTCAACCTTAATAATTCTTTTCACATTCCATGTCTAACATGTCTTTCTTTGCACATTACTGTACATTTCTATGTACTGCTACTTTCAACACACACACGGACAAAACCATGTAATTCTCTTCGTACATTACTTCTCTCATTCAACAATATCATTGCTACAACCAAATTTTTAATGAATGATTGAACCATATGAAATGTGAATCATTCTCTTCTCATCAAATACGTTCTCTGTGTTCATTATGAACAATCAATTCACAGGTTATTGGAACAAATACTTGCCACAATTCCTCCAGACAATGTAGAATACAAACACTACGAAGCAGCCCTTAAAACAATCAGTGATGTTGCTGTGTTTTGCAATGAAAGAAAGAGACAAGAGGACGATAGCAATATAGTTTTCACAGATTTGAAAAACAAACTCAACAAACACTACAGGGCATTGGTCAAACCAACAAGAAAATTCATTAAGGATTATGTCTTAAAAATTAAAACCAAAGAAAAAGCAGACAAGGACGAATACAGAGGATACATCTTTACCGATGTATTGATATTGTCACAAGAAAGTGGAGGTCTTTTCAGTCAACTTTCCAAGAAATCCTTCAGTTTTGTCTACTTCTCATTCACCAAATTATTGGGAAGAAATAATTGTGAAATTCAAATGAGATACATTACCTCAGGAAAAGAAACAGACTTTTCACTCATTGCACTCAATGAAGAGGATGCTAAATCTCTCTACGATCTATTCGATGAAAGAATCAAAAGTATTGAAGAAAGTCAAAGCTTCAAGAATTTAAAACTCGATCGTGACAGCTACTCGGTTGGTAAAGAACGAGTCGTATTGGCCGATAAGAGAGACGATACCAAACAAAAATTAGAAACCAGTTGCAAACAATTCAGCACTGCAGAGAAACGTTTGAAAAAGCTCGATCAAAGCATTCAGAATCATGAAATGGAGTTGCGACGACTTGTCGATCAAATCGCTCGAGAACGAGAAGAAAAAGCAAATACCATCAAAGAAATGGAAACCATTCAAATGGCGTGTGCTGACATTCAGGTCCAACTCAAGAAACACTTGGAAGAAATTAAGAGCAGAGATGACATTCTCTTTGATAAGATGGTTCACAATGTCGATGAAGATTTTGTTCTCATCTTTGGTGAAGAGACTCTCACAGATCCAGTGGATGAATTCAAGAAGTGTCCATCCAATAACTTGGCCTATATGAATACGAGTAGTTCCTACAAACATGTGGATATACAAGCCATCATGAAGGAAGTTTCCAAAGTGGTGGATGTTGGCAGTAGTGGTGGTAGTTCTATAGCGGCGAGATCCTCCATCGATGATGCCATTGATTCATTATCACCTCTCAAATCACCACCACCACCTCCTCCTTCTTCTTCTTCCTTCTCATCATTTGCCTCTTCATCCATGTCTTTGAGATCTGCTTCTTCTTCTTCTTCATTGGAAGACAATTCTCCAACCACCACTCCCTTCTCCTCGAGACCCAAACACATTCTTCCTCCTCCAGGTTCTGAACTCAGAAAATCCATCACGACAGGAAGTGAGTTGGGAACCAGTGCTTTGAAATTGTTCAACCATCCGACAACACCTCCACGCCCTCCATCCAAGCCTCATATTCAACCTCCCTCAAAAGTACAAACATCTTCTTCTTCATTGTCTTCATCATCGAATGGTAATGGTGGTGGTGGTGGTGGTAGCTCTTCTTCTTCATCGAACAACAAGAGTAATGGCACTGTTCCTCCACCTCCAAGCAGCAGCTTTAAAACTGTGTTACCTCCTCCACCAAAGACATCGAATACAACCACAACTACTTCCAAGTTTGGTGGTACCAGTGTTGCTGTTTCCTCTTCTTCCACCACTTCTTCAACAGCTTTAAAGATTGCAGGTTTTCAAAAAGCAACAAACAACAACTCACTCTCTGGTATGAATTCAACCTCATCATCGATGTTGAATCAATTAATAGCCTCACCAAGGGATAAACCACTACCAAAACCACAAGGAGCAAAACCATCTTCATCTCCAATCTCAGCAATGACGACTAATTCCACAACATTCATTCCACCACCCCCTTCCACACCTCCACCTGGAATATCGACCCTCAACAAGCGATCTCCATTACCACCTCCAAGGAAAAATTAAATTATTATTATTATTGAATATTGAATATATATAAATAGGAGGAAAGGAGAATGGTGTCATGTATTCATACTAGTGTGTGCATGTGCGATAAGGAAATATATGCACATTCTCGCATGGCTTGTTTGAGAGAACTACTCACACACTTGTACATTCCAAAATATTGTATATCATTGTTTTTTGAGATGGAAGTGATGATTATTACTCAATAACAACTCGTTTTGTATTTAAACTTGGATTCCATGTGTCTTTGTTGTGCAGTTTTCATTCCTTTTGAAATAGTTTTGAAATTAAATGCATACCCTCATTGTAAAGATTGTAAAAAGAATTTTGAATAGAATTGAATCATTGCAAGACTGGTTGAGCCAAAAGTCCCATTATGTTATACCATTCGACCGTATGTTCACCCATCATCATCAGACTTTATTTCATCACAGGGTCATAAGGTTGAGTAAGTATACTACTGAAAGGGGAAGGAGATATATACATTCGCACGAGTTAGCAAATCGCACCAAAACATCATCTCCACCATTATGGCCCTTCAAACAAAATATGACAAAACGAATGCCGTAGCTCCCTTTGATGAAGTGGAGAGTATTGTCTTTTCTGTAGGACAACCTAATAATGAGAATACGACAAATACCACGTACAATAATCATCATGAACAGAAAGCTACGGATAGATTTTCCGTCTTTACAACGTTGAGTCTGGCGGGCAATCCGAGAATTCCGTTCTTCCACTCAATTAAATTCTGTATCATTCTACTGATAGGTACTTCTGTGTTGACTAGTGTCATGATTGCTTCTGGAATTTGGATGGCAGCCTTATTACCTTCCAATTTTCATTGGAGTCAAAAAGCACGAGATGGTGAATTCAAACGAATGATTGAATCAGTGACTGAACTGTTGAATGATGTTACACAGTCATTAAATGTCATGAAAGGGCAACTCTTGGCCATGTTGGATTTTTCCAATGCACAACAAATTGAAAAAGCTTTTCGAACCTGTCACTGTTCGAGTGGATTCCGTTAAAAATTTAGAAGCACTGGTCACCGTCAAATCATACGCTAGATAATAGCGAAAAGGAGTCTGATTCGAAGTGGAATTCTCATTTCCATAACAATACAAGAGGGTTAAAAAAGTGTCAGTGTTAACGGACGTGATGTCAACATAACTTCTTGCAAAGACTAACTTGTTTGGATTCTTGGAACAACTTTCAGTGAGAGAAGAAAGATCCACTGGATCAATAACGTCATTTGGTGTCTCACTCCGTTTACAATATTCATACTTTTCAATATTCGAATCGCAATAGTAAATGGTTTGAGCGTCTAAGGACATGTTGAGAAATGAGGTCAATCCTGGTTCGTAGTAAATTCCGAGTGCACTTCCTGTTGGCTCACCCACATAGACTGAGGCTACCAAACCACTTCGGTACTGTTTTTCAGCTTTAAAGGCTTGATAGTCTTTGAGACTGAAACGAATTATTTGGTTGCAAGTTGAAAATTTTCATAAACAACATCATCTAATGGAGTGACACTTTCTAAATATACTCCTCGACTTGACATGGTTCTTTTCACAGTTGACAATGAACATCTAAAATCTGCCTACTTGAACCAAGACAACAAACAAATTGTTAGAAATACTATTTTCTCTCTTAACGATGACAGAACCACGCAAGTCGCTACCACAGTTTATGAAACCCTCAATAAGAATGTTAAATCACTACCATGCAATACCATGGTGACGCTCGATTTGACTTTCTTCTCTGATTACATTTCTGTGAATCGACTTTGTACGACAACACAATTGGATTGGATTTTCGTAATGGCCATTCCCAAATGGAACTTCTTGAGTTCAATCATTATTGGAATTGTGTCATCGATCAGTGGAGGTTTTTTACTGGTCGTTGTCGCCATATCCTTCTCAACTCTCATTTCATGGAAGATTGTTCATCCATTTTACAATTTGATTCAACAATTCGATTCCATCTCTCACATGATTTTAGATAATATTCACATTCAGCCAAGCAAATTCTCAGAAGTCAAATTATTACAACAGCATTTCATGAATATGGCACATTACATTCGATTATATAGAGCTTTTATTCCTCCTCACTTGCTCTCTCAATTGGATCATCATGATGCAATCGAGGAGGAGGAGGAGGAACGAGCAACTCTCGCGTTCAATAATAATTTGTCTCTCCTTCAAAACAGTCCACACCGTCGATCGATTGCATATAAAACTGAAGAAGAAAATGACATGGATGCAGAAATAATGTCTGAAAAGAGTAGTTTTATTGGAAAGAATCCACGTTTTCACCAGAACTGCAGCAAAAGAATCAAATGGATCATTTATTTTCTCTCTTTTTGGAAAAGAAACAGGTGACCATTGTGAATTTGGTGTTGGTTGGTTTTTCCGAATTACTGAAAAATGTTTCAAACCCAAACGACTGTTTGACATTATTAACCGATGTGTTTGAACAGATTGCTTATGTGAGTCGAACCACGAATGGATTTATTGGCTCTTTTGAAAATGATTCCATTACCTTGTCATTCAATTTCACCACACCGCAATTGAAACATCAAGAAAAAGGAGCACAAGCTGGTAAATTAATTCTTGACAAGTTAACTCTTGTGAAAGAAAAGAAATGGAGTTCTCATGTCATTAAGGCCATGAACAAGTGCTCACGTCGTTCTCCTACAACCACATCTTTCAAATCATCCACGCAGCAGCAGCAACACTGTTCTAAACAACAACAGCCTTCGAAACAACAAAAACTTTTGACGACTGCGAGTAAGGAGGTCCATCTCTCTCCACCCGCAACATCCACACCACCACCACATTCTCAAGAGGATGAAGAGCATGAAGAATATTACGAAAAGATGAAACGCTTACTCGACTCTGTGAAGTTACATATTGCCATCTGTTCTCAGGAATGTATTGTTGGAAACATTGGAAGTAGTGAGTTAAAGTCAACCGTTTGCATTTCAAGTGCCAGTCACAATTTGGAATTGATGATTCACACAAAAACTCTCCATTCCCATTGTTGTGAGTGAAAGTATTCATCAAAACATTCGAAATGTCTTTTACACGCGATATCTTGAAACACTGCCATTCATTATTGACAATGAATATTCGTCCGTGGTGCAAATATTGGGCTATTCCAAACAAGATGAAATGGATAAGAGAGTTATTCAACAAGCAGTCTATGAATTGGGAGATGTCAAAGATCATGTACTGATTACCACGAACGTCGCGCCAAATAAGAATTGTTACAATTTTCCAACATTCCAAGGAACACAAGAATTCTCTTCTCATTGCATTGTTTCGAGTTCTGACGATGAATCGAAATGTAAGAAATGGAGAATCTATGAGGAAGCTTGTGAAGTGATGCTGATTGAGAAGGACTATGTACGTGCGTTACAATTGTTTGACAAGTATTTGATGGAAGTGGATGATGGAACAAGTGCTTCAAAGGATTTACCCACTCTTCAATGGATGGAGCAATGTAAGAAGAATATTCTCGGTAGCAGCACTTGCACAGACACCACCATCCAATGATGATGGTTTTATATTTGGTTCACCAATGAAATTACTACAATAATAATAATAATAATTCTAACGCGTGTGTGTGTGAGTGAAATGTCAGAATGTTGAGTGTGGTTGTATGTCGTCGAGTCGTGCTGCGATATTTCCCGCTTTTCAATTTGTATTCTGTAAAAAAAAAATAAGCGAAATTCTTTTTTGAACAAGCACGAGGCCTTGAACATTGCTACAAATAACCTCGAATCGGAATCATGTTGAAATCAAGTGGTAAGTGTTGTATGAACCTGGAGAAAGATGGAGTGAGCATTGTTTTTTTGGCAATGAACAGGATTTTTCACGGATCAGGACAAGGCTAACGCAGCCAATGCTTTCGAGCATGCCACAAAGACCCTCGTCGAAAAGAAGGCAAGAGAAAATTTGAGAAAGGAAGAAGAAAAGAACAGACCAAAATATGATCAACCAAGAGATGTTTTTATTAAAGACAAAAGCTCGGGATTGAGAGAAGATAAACCAAAAGCCGAAAAGAAAGAGGATAGTGACGACGAGTATGATTACTTGCTGGAGCAAGATGACGATGAAGAGTTAAGATCACTAAGAGAGAAAAGGCTTCAACAATTAAAAGAAGCCAACTCAAAGAAAATGGAATTAGTGAATACACGCCAACACACGAAATATGTGGAAATTGCAGAAGGTGACTTTTTAGATGCTGTGCTTAAAAGCAAATATTGTGTTTGTCACTTTTTCCACAAAGATTTCGAGAGATGCAAAATTGTGGACAAGCATTTGGGAATTTTATGTCAAAAGTATTGGCAAACAAGATTTGTGAAAATTAACGCTGAAAAAACTCCATTCTTTGTGACAAAACTTCAAGTACGAGTACTTCCATCGATTATTCTTTTCAAAGATGGTGTGGCTGTTGATAGAATCGTTGGATTTGAAGAACTGGGTGGTAAGGATGACTTTCCAACAGTCGCAATGGAAAAACGGCTCCTCATGTCGAAAACAGTTGGAACCGATTTGGAATTGTAAAAATTTTCGAAAAGCATTGTTGACTAAACTGACCCTGTATAATTTATTGCAAAACCGCAACTTGTTCAATTTCTTCATTTTGAATTTCAACAGCTTCTACAGTATTGGAAGTCTCCAATTTCTCTACGGTATCATCGGAAGGTTGTTGTTGCACTGACGTACTGGAATTCTCTTCACTTTGTTGTGTTTTCAAAGAGCATTCTTCTTGAGAGTTGGTGACATTCTCGGTTGATTCCAATGGTTCGGATTCAGCTTCGACTTTTTTCTGCTGATGATTCACAGCTTCTGGCGCTTCTTGTGTGGTATCAACTTGCTCCTCACATGTTTGATTCACCACCTGGTTTTCAGAACTATCCTCATGCTTTTTCTCGCTATTCACATCTTCAGACTTTTTCTTTTCTTTTTCAGCCTTAATTTGTGCTTGTTTTTCAACCTCTTGTTGTATCATGTGGATGACATGGTGAACCTTCTCTTGAGTCTCGGCAAAAACTGTAATCTTTGGAGGTTTGGTGTGAGAGATTTTGATTATCGTATCAGTTTCTTGTGAGAGAGATGATGACTTCTTCTTGAAAATTTGAGCAACCTTATTTTCTACAGAGATTGTTTGTTTGTGTTGTGTTTTTCTTTGATGTTCCTTCTCCTTTTCAATAATTACCTCAATTGCTTGTTTTGCCTTTTTAACATCATCTTGTTTGTAGCCAGAAATTCTCACAATATTCTTGTTTTTAACCACACTAATAATGGTTTTTGTATCCTGTTGTATCTTGTCACTAGAATTTAGTACGGCCTCCGCAAATGTTGCATTTTCCAATTGCACTTCGGTATGAGATGCCTCTTTCATCATGGAATTAACCATTTTTGAAGCGTTCTCAACACCCAAAGAAGTACCATAAACATTCACTAGATCGTTTTTCTTGTCGATTTGAGCACCAATAACACCATGAAGATTTTGAATTCTCTTTAAGTTCTCTCCCTTTACGCCGAATAGCAATTCCACCATGTCCTCTTGCGATTGGCCTAGTTTTGTAATTTGGATTGTTCTTTCTTGAACACCTGTGGTAATGAAATCATTGACCAATTTCTTGGCGTTCTTAACTTGTTCAGCAGAACCAGAAATTTTGCATACACCTTCCAACTTGTCCAAATAAATGTTTGCACTTGTCTCCTTTCTCCAGTGTGCGACAAGCTTGGTTAAAGGTACAAACATCTCTAATTTGAAACGAATAGAAGCAGAGGCGCTTTCATGTTTTTCCTCCAACAACTTTTGAATTGCTTCTTTTGCAATTGTAACATTATCAGGAGACCCCTTGATGACAATTTGGTTTTCAGATTTAACGATGGTTATTTCACAGTTTGAAGTCTTTCTAATGCTTTCAAGAGTGGCTCCTTTTTTTCCAATAACACGGCCGAGTACACTGCCCTCTTGAGAACTTGTATATGGAATAATTTCGGTACGAACAAGCGTTGAGAGCGTGTCCACTTCATCTCTCACTTGTAGTCTCTTGAGAGTGAGCTCTGCCAATTCGCTTTTAATTTCCGAACCAACAGCAAGCTGCTTTTTCTCATTATTCTCAATTTCTTGCTTAATTGTCTTTTTCTCTTTTGTGAGTTGTGCAATAGCTTTTCTCTTCTTGGAAATTAATTTGTTCAACTCCTCAACAGTATTAGTGTCTTCAGATTTGGATTTCTCCAAGACAAGTGGTTCGTATTGAAGTTTTGCCTTCTCCAAGTCTTTCTTGGCTTTTGTCACAGTTTTGTTAGAGGCCTCCAATTGCTTAACAGCTTGCTGGAATCTTTTTTGTACATCGTTGAGCTGTTGTAACAAACGATTGTACTCGTCGAATAATCTTTGAGAATCCTTCAATTTGTTGTACTTGGAACGAATTTGTTTGAGTTCTGATTGAGGAGTCTCTTGCGGATTGCTAAGAGTTGCTTCCATTTGAGCGAGCGACTCTGTAAACACTTGATACGAGCAAGGTAAGACTTGTTTTTTGGTTGCAACAGTTAATTTCTGATAAAGGTGGCCACGTGTTTTAAGAAATACATCAATTAAATTATAATGAATATATATGAATATATATGAATAGCCTCAAAACATACCAACTGAGAGCGTTCTTCATCAAGAAGAGATTTCTCATCTTCAAACTTGTGATGTTGAATCAAGGCTGTTTCATAGGCGGCTTCATAGTTCTTCAGATATTGGATATACTTGTGTTTTTCATCTCTATCTTTGGCTGTTCCCTCAATTCTAGCTTCCACCTGTTGAGTAAGTTCATCAATTTCGTTTTGAAGATCTTTGATTTCATTAGTGATTTCTTTCAATCGTTCACGACGTTCCTTCATTTCATCTTTTTGCTCGGAACTGGCCTGTTTGACCGTCTTTGCCAGCTCTTTGGTTTTTTGCGTGATGAGTTTGTTGAGTTCCGAGAGATGTTTCTTCTTCTCCTTTCCAACACGAATAGCCTCTCCAAGAGTAACAGAGACTTGCTGAACTGAGTTGTTGTTATTTGGGATGATGGATGACGATGATGAAGCCTCTTCCTGTGCGGCTGATTCGGAATTTGGTGAAGCACTTGCTGGATGATTGGAGAGCATTTTTTTGTTGCTGAACAACACTTCGTGTCTAGTGGGATTTCACCCTTGTTGATCTTTTACCATCTTGCTTTGTAGTTTTCGAAAAACCTCGGACAATAATAATAGTAATATAATATACACATTGTTTAGTGCTCAATCATAGTCAAAGTGATAGTGGTAGCTGCAGTCAGGTCACCCTCAATATGTTCCTTCCAAAAGGAATTCATCACTGTGATGATCATCCGTCATCAAATTGGAACCAAATTGGCCTCTCCAAACCAAAACAAAAAAATGCGTCGATTATTTGGAGGCTCCAAGAACAGCACGCCACCTCCTTCGCTCGATGAAACCAGCCAACGGTTGCAAGATCGACAAGAAGTGTTGGGTAAAAAGATCAAACAACTTGAGGCGGAATTGTCAAAATTGAGAGATCAGATTCGGAAGGCTCCGAACAAGGCCTTGCAAGAAAGACTGAAACAAAAAGCCATGTCCGTTTTAAAACAAAAGAAAATGTTGGAAAAACAACAAGAGTCGTTAATGGGACAACAATGGAATGTAGAACAAACGAGTTTTACTGTAAATACTGTGAAGGATTCGCTTGACACAGTAAACGCAATGAAGTCGGCCTCTAAAACAATGAAAAAACAGTTAAAAGAAATTAATATTGACAAAGTCGAAGATCTCTATGACGACATTGCCGATCATATGGAAGATTTTAATGATTTGCAAGAAGTCATGTCCAGAAACTATCAAACACCCGAGGAAGTAGACGATGAAGAATTGATGGCTGAACTTGATATGCTTGAAGGTGAAATGCAAGAGGACGATTCCTATCTGGATCTAGATCTCGAAGTTCCAACCAAGAGCATTGGAAATAAGAGCCAGACTTCCACAAAATCTCGAGAAGATGCTGAATTGGAAAAGGAGCTTGGAATGATATAATTTAAAATTTTGTTGTTGTTGTGTGAGCGTGACAGACAGCAGAGCATTTCATTCAGCACAGCTACAAATGTATTTTAACTGCCAATTCTTTTGAAATTTTGCTTATTAAATTTATTGTCATTATTCAACACATTGTGTTTTATAAAGCTAACACCATTTACATATTCAATTAATCATTCGAAATGATTTTCAAAGGTGGAGATTCAGAAAAAGAACCAAAACATTTTTCAAAAAATACTCCAAATACATCATCATCATGCCTGCTCTTCACAAAAAAGTTTTGGAGAGAAACCTCAACGCTAGTTGGAAAATATTCAAGGGTGATTTAGTGGAAATTACAACCGGAAAGGACAAAGGAAAACGAGGAGTTATTAAAAAGGTTTTACGTGATTCCAATAGAGTTGTCGTGGATGGATGTAATTTGGTGAAAAAGAACATTAGAAGAACGGAAGAGAGAGCAGGTTATTCCATCATGAAGGAATCACCCATTCATTGTAGTAATGTTGCTCTCATTTGTCCCGAAACTGATAAACGTACAAAAGTTGGTTGGCGTTTCCTGGAGGATGGTTCCAAAGTTCGAATGGCCAAAGAGTCGGGCGCTGTCATTCCAAAACCTGAACCAAAGAAGAGACTCAAACGACCAAGTAATCCATTCAAAGATACAGACTCTGCCGAGGTTATTAAAGTTACCTGGACGAAGGAGGAGCGAGAGCAATTGATAAATTATTATCTCATCAAACTTGAACAACAAGAAGTGGATCGACTTCAAAGACGTAGCGAGAAGGAAGAACAGAAACAAATGCAAAAGGAATTGAACGATAAATTATTCAACATGAGAGTACTGAAGAGAGCTAAAGAAATACTTGCTGAACAACAACAACAACAGGGATCACTATCAACTTTCAACATGTCGGAAGTGGAGGAAAAGACAAAGAACACTACTTTATAAGTCTTGTCATCATTCGACACACAACCAAAACAAGAACAACAACACACTCTCAACATTATTGGTACAACACAACAATAATGAGGAACAACACATCATCCCACAACAAGACCATTGGCTAGAGAGAAATAAAAACATGCAATTTTATTATTCATCATCATCGTCAAGGCTTTCAATAATTTAATTCCAAAAAATGAAGCGCTTTGCCCTTTCCACATTGTCAGGCCTGTCTTTCCGTTCTTTTGTGGGACTTCATCATTGCCGACAAGAAATTATTTCTCCCGTTATTGTTTCTTCTCTCCATAATACTCATAGTAACAACAACACCAATATTTCATCATTATCATTGCATCAAAATGGAACGAATAAATTTTCTATCAATTTATGTGCAAAGGATTCCTTCACCTCCACTTTGGATCCATACTTTGACCGTTTGAAGGCTGAAAACAAGAGCGAAACCGTTCCTAACTACAGAACACCAACACATACTATTCACTATGTCATCAATACTCTCAACGAGATGGGAAGAGCAACATCAGCTGACTTGTTCAAAGAAATTAATACAAAGCATCCCGGACTTCTTGCTAGTAAGAGACACCTGAAGAAGCTCCTCACAATTTTAAAAAAAGGAAACAATGTTGCAGCAGTTCAACCACTAAGAGGTCAATTAACGAACAAGAAAGTATCATTTGAATATAAATTAACAAAACACATGAAAAGACAATTACAGAAACCAGCTATGGCTCCTGCAGAAACTAGTGTTACAACAGAAGCTTCTTCCTCATCTAATGATTCTCTAGAGGATGAGCTTTTCAACAAGACCATGGAAGCTGTTCAAAAGGGAAATCAATAATTCTATTGGATCCTGTAATTATTATTATGCCCCTAGCAATTTTGGAATGACTTCTCAATAAAATTGAATTTCCACTGTTGGAATACTTTTCGAGTATTGAATGAATGACAATCAGATTGGTATTGAGCTTGTCAATATACTGGATGCAACAATATCTATTGAGGTTTTCACCATTTATTAATTCAACATCCTCATTTCAAACGAGCCAATGGATTCTAAATAGGACTCTGTGTACATAACTATGGATCCTCTCCACTCATAGGTTTTCATGGATCCAGAGTACACTTGTACATCTTCTCCATTCAAATAAACTCCATACAAATCATTTTGATACTTCTCTTCGCACTCACACAAGTACTCATACAGATCATCAGGAATTGCCTCCATTGCGAGTTCTAAAATCATTCGTCCACCCCCAAGACTCCAAGGATCACGTGAAAATTCAGCCTCCATTTCATTGGCATGTTCGTCCTTGTACTTGGCAAAACGACACTGATCCATATCATTCCTCAATTCAATCTTTTTCATCATTGAGAGGTATTCACTCTTCTCTCTGCACTCTTGAACCGATTCTAGCTGCATGTGTCGATACGAACATCCTTCACTTAATCGAATATGCTTCAACGGAATATGAGAGGGATAAAGTTGACAAACAATTTGATACGACTCTTGTTGAGTGTTCGTAATATTCGGCAGTTTTTCACAATATTCATAACCATGCATGTCCTTAGTGATGGCATCGCTACTGCTACTGCTGTCCTTATTCTCGACACCATCATTGTTTTTATACTTGATTAAGTAATTCTTCATGTAAAAATTGAACATTCCAATGTGGCAGCAACCAGGAACTTTAATTTGGCACCAAGAATTCACAGTTGGAATGATTTCCTTAGTGAATGAGAGTCGAACTTGAATTGGTTTCTTGTGCTTGAAGGATTGTGGTGTACGATATTTAGCTAAATGATGGTGTGGTTGTTGAGTTGAAATATATTTTCCAACTTTTAATCCATCATAGTTCAATTCAAGGAGATATTTGTAGCCACCGTTATGATTGTTGTTAAGGAGCTGTTCCTCCTCTTGTGTGTCGCTAATGATCGGAAAGGGTATGGATTCTTTATCATCACACGAATGTTCATACCAAGAAGAAGAAGAAGAACTTATTGGATTCCAACAATCGTCGTGTGAATGCTGAACTCCATGATTGCTTAATTTTCGTCTTGAACCATGAACACGATGTAAATGATGATGATTTACATCCTCTCCACTCCTGTAAGGCTGATGATGACGAACATTCTGTTTTTTCAAAGATTGAATTTGTTCGGATATATTTTTCTTGAAAATTCCTTGAAGACTTTCATCGAGCAATACGTATTGATGATACCATTGATGTAACTCATTGATGTGTTCTTTGCCATCATGCTGCTGTGAGTTGCGTTGTGAATGGGTAAACGTGGACATTCTTCAATCACTCAATTTTTTCTTCTTTTTCTGATACAGTTCAATTCCGAGAGGTGTGATGATCATCAAGCGAGAAATGTCTCACCAACAACAACAATTATTCAATGGTCATGAATTTTACAGGTTACATCATTGAGTACCAGTAGTAGTGTTGCATTAGTATTGAATAAAGTTCAACAAATTTCCGAATGACTGGTTGAAAAGCATTTGGCTTGATGAAGCACATGAGAGGGTTGGTGAAAAAGTGTAATTTCTGTCACCTCCCAAAGAGTCAATCATTATAAGCATGAATGCAGCGTTGAAAACAACGCAAACCCTCTTATGAAGAGTGCTCCAATCACCTTCTGGTATTTGAAGCAAATCATCCCAAAATGTGTATTCACAATGGAAATGATGTTAACTTTTGGAAAAAACACAAATCAATTCAATCCACCATTTGAATAATTTCAATGATGACAAAAAGTATATATTGCAGACAGAGAGAACAAACTGGAGTTCAAGTTTACAAATAAGGCTTGGTGGACGGAAGTCAAAGAGATCGATTTGGTCGGTGATAATCCAATTCAATTCGTCATGATGACTATCATGCAAGATCACGATTACTAAACATGACTATAATTGATTGCCCTGATCCAGCAAATCACCAAAGCTGTGCAAAACTCAACTCTGGTAATTCATCTTTTTCTTACATACTTTCAGAAGTGCATAAATTGCCACACAAGTTGTTGTATTTCAATTTCACACAACAAAAAACAAATCCTTTTTTCAAATCAATCAACATGCAACGTGATACTAACGCAAACTTAACAAGTGGTGGAACTCTCCACAACATTAAGGAGAAGATTCAAGTATGTACTAATTATTTCATCACAACTCTTATTAACCACTCACTCGTCACACCTTGCGCCACTTTCCTTATTTGCTAAATCACCAAAATCAATGGCGTTCACTCTGAAATACCATTCATTCATTCCAGCACCCTTTCAGACACGATACTGATTCAAACATTACCTTCCCAACCCATGAGCAGAAGAAACAGTTCGAACATCAACCAACTACGGGCGCTGGTCTCGGTAGTACTGATGTTGGTGGTACAAGTACTGTTACAAGTACCACTGTTCCTCCATCTTCTGGTTTGAGCACGGGTACTACCTCTTCAACACTTGGAACAACATCCAACATTCCAAGAGAAAGCGAGTATGATGTCAATAAGAAGAAGTGGTAATTGATATTTTGTTGTTGTTGTTGAAAAGTTTGTTTGTACAGCTGAAGAATGAAGAAGAAATCACACAAATTTGGAGCTTGTCTGATTCAACATTCATCAAGACCCCTTGAAAGAATCAAGCTCGAATTGTGTGTACACCATGTAAAAAGAAATCAACAACAACACACAAATAAATCACTTGGATGCGCTTTCCAAAACAAAAATGTTCCTTTGATTCATCAAGTCGCAAAGGGCGTTGAAAACAATGATCATGGTGCGTCATCATGATGGAAGAAGAGCTCTCTGAGTCGCTGTGTCACACTCGAGAGAATATTGCCCATCTTCCACATTCGGAATGCAACGCCCAATTTGTTCGTCGTCGATGAGATTGTAAAAAAAATGAACAATGAAAATGTTTCAGAGGATTCAGCATCAACTTCTGTGTTGATGAAGCCACCACCATGTCTGGCTTCTTCCAAGATGGACACCTCCTCCGATGTAACCAACAACACCCATTTTTCGGAAGAGGATGGAGCTCATGAAATGAATGGCTCTTTATCCACAACCACAACAACAGCTAATTCATTTCCACTGCCGTCAACAATTACGGCTCCTTCTGCCTCCGATTCGATGGAAACTACGAACGGAATGAATTTGAATTCTTTGTATCAAAATTCAAATAAGACAGAGTCGCCTTGTACATCATCGTCGTCTTCCTCTTCATCATCGTCGTCGTCAAGTCTTGAACATACAGGTCATAAAAACCAAACCAATGGAGAAACCACAGGTAAAACACATCAAAACACAAAAAAATCATCTCCAAACGAACAAGATGAAGCTAAATTAACACCTCCTACAGAAGAAACAACCACACAACCCGAAGCAAAACAATCCTCTGTCGGCAATTCTTTGGTCACCACAGCAAGAAGCAAATTAAAAAAGGCCACTAAACCCGATGCGAAAAAACAAAGAGAAAAAATCAAATTAATAGAAAATAAGACTCCATTCAAGCCTGGTGCTACAAATGTTCTAATATCGCAGGCATGGTGGAGAGATTGGAAGGAATATGTAAATTATTCAGACGATGAACACCCAAAAGATAAGAAAAAGCATAAAGACAACCATCAACATCGAAAGATCGGACCTCCAGGACCAATAGACAACAGCGACATGATTGACAAAATAATTATTTACAGGGGATTTGATATCTCTCATCCATATGCAAGCGAGTTTACAAATTTGAGCCGAGACGGATCAGTGCTGTTTACCTTGTTGTTAAAGAAACACATCATGGGTTCTCAAGACTATGAGATTATCACTGAAGAGGTTCGTATTCGACGTACTTATATTCATTAGCTTATGCTTTTTTAGAGCTATGATTTACTGTCGTCATGGTATGGGGAATGCAATGGTAACCAAAAAATTGTCAGAAAAGTCATAATCGATGGTTTGGAGAATAATCAAATGAAACGTTTAGAGATTCATCCATTATTGCTGAAATTATTCATGACAAATGAACAGGGAAAGGTTTTGAAGAATACACAACAGATCATTCTTGTCAGTAAGAAGATGGCCACACGAGATTTAAAATTACTTGGTCACATTTTGTTTAATATTGAGAGAGGATCTAAGCAAAATGCGATAAAAAATTGTAGATTGTGGAGTTTTTTGGAAGGAAGCCCAGCACGTTGCATTGCTGATAGTGACAGCCAAACTCTTGAGAAGGCAAAATTAGTCGATGGTCAAAACGTGGTTTTCGAATTTAGACAACCAGGAGGTGAATTTCCACTGGATTCTCGAGAGAAGAGTGAGAATAGTGACGAAAGTGAAGAAGATGAAGAGGAAAAGAAAGGAAAATTCTCAGAAATTTGGGATAGTATTAAAGACTATTCCTATAGCGCCCTGGGCATTGCAACTAGTGCCTCTGGAAAGAGCAAGAAAAAGGGGCTCTGTGGCTTACGAAACCTGGGTAATACCTGCTTCATGAATAGTGCTATTCAATGCTTAAGTAATACGGTACCTCTCAAAAATTATTTCTTGAGTGGCCACTATGCAAAACACATTAACACAAGTAATGTACTCGGAACAAAAGGAAAATTAGCAAATAATTTTGCCACTTTGATTAAGGAAATGTGGAGTGGTGGTTCATTGTATTCACCTGTCAATTTCAAATATGCCATTAGTCAGTTTGCTCCACAATTTTCTGGATATAATCAACATGATTCTCAAGAATTAATATCTTACTTATTAGATGGACTTCACGAAGATCTCAACAAGGTCAAAGATAAGCCATATATTGAAATGAAAGATAGTAATGGAAGACCTGATGAAGTTGTTGCCAAGGAAGCATGGGAACAACATTTAAAACGAAATGATAGCATCATTGTTGATCTATTTCAAGGTCAGCTAAAATCAACTCTTATTTGCAACAGTAAGTACTACGATGTGCTTGTTTTATTTGAAGAAATCAATTTCATTCTCAACAATCGGCTAATTTTCACACATTTACTCTCCTGTACAGTTTGCAACAAGATTTCTGTGAAATTTGATCCCTTCATGGTAAGTTTTCAAGTTGAAAATATGATCTCAATTAGTTAACACTTTTTCAGTACCTATCGGTTCCTGTTGGAAAAAGCATGCCATTCCGAATGGATGTCATCCTAATGAATACAGAAGGAGGTTCCAGAGCAACAAAATATACAGTTGAACTTCCAAAGCAGGCAACAGTTCAAGTTCTTGCAACTCAATTCGCCAAAGTGAGCGGAAGAGACCCAAACAAAGTCATGTTCTTCACAATGGCAGGATTTTCTGTTGGAAGAGCTCTTGAATTGAACGAGAGTGTTGGCGTTATTGACCCAAATGCAAGATCCACTCCAAAAGTGTTGTGTGTTGATATTCCAGATGATTATTCTGAGGATAAATATTTGATTATTCACATGAGACAACGATATCCAAATACGGGAGGAGAAACGCTTTTCAAGAATGTTGGAATACCCTTCATTTTGTTTGTGAACAGAGAGATCACAACCAAAGAATTTTATGGTATTCTTTGGGATCATTTGCAACGAGTAGCTAAGAAGACACCAGAAGATCCCGAGTCCAACATTATTCCAACTCCAGAGAACGAAGGAGAAGAATACACCAACGAACAAAAATTAGAAATTTTACGAAAGACTGTATTTCCCACCTTTGACCCTGAAAATATTCCTTTCAAATTATCTGTTATTGACAAGTCTGTTGAAGTTGTTGCCGATTGTGGTGGCATACCGATACTGTACAGTGATGAAGAAGATATGGTCAGAAAATATTTATTAGAACATGACAAGTATATTTTCTCTGTTGATTGGTTGGATGTATCTTTCCTCAAGACAAAAGAAGCTGTTACTGTACATTTGCAACATACACATGTTGAGCAACCAAACTCAAAAATTGGTCATATTACTTTGGATGATTGCTTGAAAGTGAATAGTGAAATGGAACAATTGGGACAACGAGATCAATGGTACTGCCCTCGATGTAAGACTCATGTGTGTGCATTCAAGCAATGTTGCATTTGGTCTAGCCCAGAAATACTCATCATCCATTTGAAGAGATTTGGATATAATCGTCTTGGAAGAGAAAAAGTGACGACATATGTCGACTTTCCAATCTCCAATCTAGATTTGAGCGATTATATGGTTCAAGCTCCTGAGGACCATATGCTCTATGACCTTTTTGCCATCAGTTGTCACACAGGAGGATTGGGAGGTGGCCATTACTACACTTATGCTAAAAATTGTGAAGACAACAAGTGGTATTGCTTTAATGACTCCTCAGTCACTCATGTCCAAGAAAAGGAAATCAGAACATCAAACGCTTACTTGCTCTTCTATCAACGAAAGCATGATACGAACAGCCGAGAAGTGAATGTAGAATTTCAATAAAATTACTGACATTTTTCAAAAAGAGTGTGAAAGAAACAGAATTGCATCTTGACATTTCATGACCATGGATAAGGATTGTTTTCTCGCCTTTCTCTTTGATTTTCTGAAAATCTGTTGAGAAGAAAACACAGCGTTGTAAATCACCTGACAAAAGTCACTTCTATAAAAAAAATCTCAACATGAAAATGCTTGACTCTTTGGATTTTGATGATTTGCTCTTCGAGCAAGAGAGCAAGTCTGAATCATCAGGTACCTTGTATTCAGATCTCAACCTCGCATCCTCATCCCAAGAGGATTCCTTCAATATTAATAATTCTGAACGGAACGATGAACTCCAATTCATTCCCAGTGATGATGATCGTCATTCAAAGACTTTCGTTGAAATTAAGAATAACAATTATTATGATCTGATTACAAGTAATAACTACGTCTACGAAAATAATAATAACAACAACGAATTATTTGCAGAATATGATGATCCATTCCATTCGTTGGCGTTGATGCCTCCAACCGCTACTCTCATGAACGAACATCCACAACAATATGTTGATGAATTTGGACAAGTAATGATGATGGCTGTTTCTCCTTCCATTTCTACAGCTGCTGCTATGACGACCACCACTACTACCAGTAGTATCAGTACTGAAAAAGTAGTGGGATTCATGATGAACCCGTTATATCCGATGCTGGCTGCTGCTTTTACATTCGGCACCACTCGTGAGTTGGCTGATCTTCAAGTACCACCTCCTCTTTCACAACAACATGCTCTAATAATTGGAGCACCCTCTGATAGTCCCAAAGAGGAGGACCACTTGTTGTGGTTGTCATCGAGTCTCTCTCCATCCTGTGCCAACGAGAGTCTTGATGATGAAAATGACAACAACAAGAAGAAGAAGCGAAAGAGAGGCTCCACTACTACTTTGACCAACACCACTTTGGAGGAGCAAGTAGAAAGTAAAACCAAGAAGAGAAAAGCTCCCAATAAGAAGAAGAAGAAGAAACAATACGAGACCAAACCAGCTTCTTCCGATATGACTGTTGTTACTGGTGGTGTTGTGGATTCTTCTTCCTCCTCCTACACTGGTAGCGATGATCATTCAGAAGAAAGCACTAACGGCACTCAACAACAGAATTGGTATGACAAACTCTCCGCTTCAGCGACTTATTTAGAGTTGGAACTTGAGAGTGATGGCTCTCTTCCAACCCATACAGTCCATCTACACACGTACTCGACTCCGAGACGTCAGTATGGGCCAAAACCAACAGATCTCATCGATGAACATCAACATCTCCACTATGAGCAAACACTTAAAATTTCAATTGAACCTCTCTCCAAAGACACCAAAATCCTCAACAACAAGATTTATGTTTCTTTGAAGGGTATCTTGAAGATGATTCCAAAACCTCCCAAGAAATATACCTGGATCAAGGTTGAAAATTCAACAAACCCACCTCTTTTCTTGTATTGCCAAACAGGCAAAGCAAAGGGTGTTCATAACATTGTGAACATTTCTTCAAGAGGTGGAACTGTTGCCTCCAGAACAGGCATATTGAACAAATATTCACCTTACGTTATGAAACCCGTACACTATGAATTTATTACCAATCATTGCTCAGAAACTAGCCATGGATTAACAATTCATTGACTTGTTTGAAGAACAGTGTTTGAGAGTTGTCTTGTCTGCGTTTGAAAATGTACACGTCTACAAAGAGTCAAATCACATTCTGTGAGAGTTTGGGTTTGACTTTTTGTTGATCTGTACATGAAATGCTGGACAAGACAACTGTGTGTTCTATCTTATAGAAGTTGATAGGAGGTTTGTAACAAATAGACCATCTTGACTACCAAAAGATGTTAGGATGATCTATTTGGTACCTTCCTCCCTTCTTTTATTTGATAGAACGTATTCTCATTGTACAACATTCATCACAAAATATTAACCTCAATAAACACAGTGATCAGAAATGGAGATTTCTGTATTAATCGCCAATCAGGTTCATGTTGATGAAAGAATTGAGTTCATACCGAATGTGTACTGAACCTCTCAAAAAGTTGCATCTAGTCACTAAAATGGTCATTGCTTGTGCTCATGAGTTCACTGGAGACTTGTTGCATCTCATGTATGAGCTCTTGTTATGGAGTCCTCAAGAGAATATGGAAAGCCCACTTGAAAATGGAAATGGTATTTCATCACAATGTGCAAATTATGGCGCCAGTGCATGACAACTTGACAGCAACCAGACTCAAAAAAAACAAGAAAATAACTCTCGTCTTCCAATTTAACTTCAAAAAAGAATGAAGCCTTCATCATCCTCCTTGGAGAAGAGAAAAGCCTTTGAGAATGACAAGCCTTTTCTTCCTCTCACCCAATCATCCTCCCTACAACCTCAGCACGATCATTCCTCTAAGGACTCAAAACATGCTCAACCACATCATCATTCATCCATCATGAATGTACCTTCCACCACACATGTGCAAGTTGACACTGAACGTCCTCCACTTGACACAAGTCCTTCTTTGAATCTTCTTCCGTCGAACAAGACTTCACTCTTTCCATCCGATCCCTCGACAAGCCTTATTGTCTCTCCTCATGTGTTCACTCCCAATCTCTCATTGTTGAGCTCACCACCATTTTCATTCTCCAACTCGGACGAGTCTTCGTGGTTACCTTCGGTGACTCAACTCTTGGATGAACGACTGGATTTGAATGCATTCTCATCAACAACGACCTCAATTTTAGATCAAGGAGAGGCTTTTGTTCAACTTTTGGAACGAAGAGGAATTGATTCTCCCAATAAGGTAAATTTGAATGGACCATTGAGAAAAACTACAAGATTGGTGGTGCCGTTTCCAACATTGTCAAGCACTTCAACAACATCGAACATGTGTCAGGCTTTACCTAATTTATATTCAAACATTGCAGACAGCAGTCAGCGATTTATTCCAATGAATCTTACTAGTCAAGTATTTTTCACTCGATTGAATTTATTGGATCAACATCATCCAACGAATGCTCAATCAGGATGTTCATCATATCCAAGCATGAATTATGTAGACACACATCGGAAACATCTTAGGGCTAGTAACCAAACATGTAATCAATCCAATACCAATAGACCTCGTGTCACACCTCAACGATGCCTCACACCAGAACAAAATCGTCCTTCATCACCTCCCTCCGTGAAGAAACAGTATCGAAAAGTGAAAAGAGAAATGACATCCTCGAAAACAATCGTTCATTCGGCCTTTTCATCACCAAGAGGAATCACAAAAACGTCGTCGAGAAATGAATCAAGAAGAATATTGGTGAATCGAGTCGCTCAATTATTTCAACATCAAGACGAAGAAGACGCCCTTTAAATGCTGTGGTTCACATCTCTGACTAGTTAATTGCATCACGCCAGTTTGTTGCTGTAACAATCAGAATATTTGCTAGAATTAAAGTATGAGCATAAATTAGAAGAAATGAAGAGAGAAATTAGTGCCCTTTCAATGGAACAAAAAAAGCAAAAAAAAAGGTGATGCATGCTCCATTCACATTCACAAATATCTAATACATCCATGTACAGTTCATGTTGCTGCTTTCATCATGATGTATTCTCTTCTGACATTTAACATGATAATTCGAGTTGAAAAAATGTCCAAACTCACGTCATTGTTTTTCATCTTTGTGACCATTGCCATTGCTGTTTATTTGGCACCTCGTTCACTCTTCTTCAAGGACAGATTCGAAAAGTTTCGATCTACTGAATATGTGAAGAAATTTAGAGAATTTGATTTCATCATTGTTGGAGCGTAGGTTCACTTTATTTTCATCAATTGAATTTAAGAAACCTAATGTTTGATTTGGATCGATCTCGATGATCCTTGGATTGATCATGACCATCAAATTATATTAATAATAATAATTATTATTCATTCATTTTCACAGTGGAACTGCTGGAAGTGTTCTCGGACATCGATTGTCTCAACATGCCAATAATTACTCCGTGCTGATTCTCGAAGCAGGATCATCCAATAATTATCCTCTCGGTGAGTATCAGCAACATCAATCTCATTCACATGTAACAACAACATCATCATTCTGAAATGATGTCGTTGTTGTCACTGACACACTATTATTTCACCAAACGTAATGTCATTACCATTTATTTCACATATTGATCAACTCTCTATTCACACCTGACATTTTTCAAAATTAATAATTATGCTCACAGCCATTCACTTTCCATTAGGTTTTGGTAAATTAACCATGAACAACACATTGGATTGGGCCTACGAAACTACTCCCAATCCTCAACTTAGAAATCGAACCATTTACATGCCTCGAGGACGTGTTGTTGGAGGTTGTTCGAGTGTGAATGCCAATCTCTATATTCGTGGTCATCCATTAGATTATGAAGAATGGAATGCATTGCTGAGAGAAGTCAACAATTCAACAACAACAGCATTGAATGAAAAGTTGACCATGGATTGGTCTTACAGTGACATGTTGAACTATTTCAAAAAGAATGAAAAAATCCTTTCTGAGAATGCAAATATGAAATATCACGGAAAAGAGGGTCGATTGAAAGTGAGACGATTGAAACCATTGATGGATCAGGCACGTCAACAGTTAGGTTTTGATTTAAATCATGTCGTGATGGAATCATTGAGTCAATCCATGAATATTCCACATCGAGAGGACCCTAATGCACTCACTCCTGAAGAAGAACAATTATTGGAAAAAGGTGAAGGACACAAAATTTTGGAAAGCATTTCCTTTCATCATCAAACCATTGATGAGAATGGAAGAAGACATTCCATGGCTGAGGCCTATTTAGACGAAGAGACTCTTCAGAGAGGAAATATTCATGTGAGAACGAATAGTTTGGTGAGAAGAATTTTGTTTGAAGAGAAAGAATTGATAGGACAAAAGAAAGCAATTGGAGTGGAATATTTGAATGAATTGACAGGTGAAGTGGTGAGTGTGAGAGCGAGACGTGAAGTCATTGTAAGTGCTGGAGCAATTGGATCTCCTCAGGTAAGTGGAGGATGATGAAGAATGATTTATTAGATATTCACAACAAGGAATTTAATGATATATTCCATTATTTGTGAATATGAATATATTAATTTCAAATGCATTTGGATACTATTACTCCCTCAATTGACCTTATTCACATGTCACACCTTCTCTGTGACAGTTATTGACCGTTTCTGGAATTGCTGACAAGTATCTCTTGCAAAAATTGGACATTCCTCTCGTGAGTCACATTCCAGGAGTAGGTCAAAACTTGCAAGATCACAATCTCGGTGCAGTGATTGCCAAACTCAAAAAAGGTGTCAAATCTCTCCATTCCTATGAAAGTATTCTCAATTTATTGCAATACTTTGCAGGATCTTCTTTTGAATTTTTGAAATCAGAATGGGCTCAAAAACTCTTCCCTAATGCAGTTCCTGAAAGTTGGAAACTTTTCACAGTGGCTGCTCCTCACATTCAAGGTTTTTTCCGATCGAGTTATGCCAAACAAAATAATGAACCGTTTGATTTGCAAATTGTGGCCGTTCCTGGATTCTTTGTTCATCACTCCTCCATCGAGTACCCTGGAGAGGATGGTGTGAGTGTGGGAATAGTCGGATTGAAACCTAAGGCTCGTGGTCATGTCGAAGTGATCTCTAAGGACATTAAGGTTCCTCCACTAATTCATGGAAATTATTTGGGACATGAACATGATGTCAATGTGTTGGTGGAGGGTGTTCGTGAATTGCAAAAAGCATTCAAAACTGAACCTTTGAATCAATTGATTGAGAGCTACATTTTCTGTGATCCAGATGAATTCAAAACTCCACAACAAGTGAGGGAATGTATCACCAATATGTACACAACTTTGTATCATCCCACTTCGACATGCAAGATGGGAAGAAGTGATGATCCACAAGCAGTGGTCGATGCTCGTCTCAGAGTGCGTGGTGTAAGTGGATTGCGAGTGGTCGATGCCAGTGTCATGCCAAGTGTGGTGAGAGGAAATACCAATGCACCAGTGGCTGCCATTGCTGAAAAGGCAGCTGATATGATTTTAGCGGATCAAAGAAGAACCTAAACTTGTGAAAGTAATAAACACTTCCATATTCATCGTATTCAGAATGGTGTTTGGTTCGCTCAGAAAAAATCAATTTCTAGTGTCGAGTACTTGATGAACAACATAAGGTCCCAATCCAGATTCACAGTGATTCATCTTTAAGAAAAACAGCCAGTCCGCATGGTCATTTCCTCCAAGTTGCTCTTTGGCTGTCCTAATTCCCAAATTCCAGCCGATCAAGAATAATATTCAATTTTTCTTTTTCAATGTGACAATCATTACCTTGGGATTCTAGACAATAAAAGGAAGCACAGATTTCAGTGTGAACTGAGCCTCTCCAATATAGTTCTGACCTTTCTAACAGTTATTTCTAGATTTTTCTTGGATTTGTGACACTGTTGAGCTGTGAAACTTAAAATGTTGTTCCATCTCCTTTAACATTTGTGACATAAATGGAACCCCTAAATAACGAAACGATTCCATCCTTACTCAAATTACATCGATTAATCGAGTAATAAAAATAAATGGACATATTTGTTCTCTAAGCGTTTCATGAAAAGTGGCATTGAATTTGTATGTATGATCGAATTACATATTGTTCTTTTCTTGAAATTATTGAGTTTCTCTTTCGCTATGGATAAAATACAAAGTGGAATGTCGTCAACGTAAATCTAAAAACTGAACAATTGGGTCCATGCCTGGGAGAGGTCCTTCTCTTTGAGAGCTTCATGATCATTGTTGTCCTTGTTGTTTTTCCTTCTTCATTTTTTCTATTTATGAATTTCCGACTTGTCCTTCATCCTGTCAAGTGTTGTGAATTCTAGTCATGTTGAATTTTAAAAAAAAATGCGTGTGGAGTCATTGCTCCATATGTGTAAGCAATTAGGAGACGAGGAACCTGCCTCTCATCTCTCTGTTCCAACTGTCAAATCAATTTTTGTGGATTTCATGGTAAAAAACATTTGGTTCGATATCCTCAACATGAATTAAAGTCTCTTGTTGAAAATCACTCCAACATGTCCTCATCATGATCAGAGTCCAATGAATATTTATTGTCGGACCTCTGTGAAGCTTTGATTTGTGCTTGTTGTGCATTTAGTAAAACTCATAAAGGACATTGTTGTGAATTGATTGAAGAGATTGCTGAACAGGAGAGAAGTTGGCTCAAACAACATGTCTCTTTGTTGGAGAAGGATATTTCAGAATGGGTTCAAGAGCATTCCTGTGATGAAAAGATGTTACGTTATGAATTGGAAGAAATTGAAAAGAAAAAAATGGAACTGAAGCAACAAGTGAAATCATTTTGTGAGAATGCAAAGCAAATGATTGACAAGAGAGGTCAAGAATTAAATGACCAGATTTGTGAATTGTGTCGAGAAGGAACTGATTCGATTCGAAGTATATTAAAGTTTAAGGAGATTCAAGCAGATATGAAAGAATCATTTGAAAACATTCATTCACTTGGAGCCTATGCATTGATAGAAGCAAAAATCACAAAGTTTATTCGAGTTCAAAGAGATTTCAACGAATTGAAACATAATTTTTCTGAAAATGTAAAAACGCTTCATCTGGTTCAGGTGCATGGCCTTGATGAGGGAATTAAGGATTTAGAAATCGAAGTGTCAAACATTGGAAATGTTTTGAGAGAACCTTCGAGAATATTATCAGTCCGTTTTTCAAATTTAGGCACAGAAGGACCGAATGGACCCACAAGTGTTGACACTTATTACTCAGATCAGCCCGATCTAAACGGAAAAGTGACACTTGTCAATGGCATTCAACAATGGACAGTACCATTTGATGGCCGTTTTCTCATTACTGCTGCTGGAGCAGCTGGAGGATCAAATCCATACAACAACTCCATTCGTGCTGGATACGGAGCTGAAGTGAGTGGTGTTTTCCAACTCAACAAAGGAACAGTGGAATGTTCATTCATTATCTTTCGAAAGAAGTTTTACTTGTCATTGATCATATATAGGAGGCTCGTTTGTAGTCGTTTCGAACACGAATACTCCCTTACTTGTGGCTGCTGGAGGAAATGGATGTAATTGGGCAAGTTGGCAAACAAACGGACCTGGTGGAAGAGGAACCAATGTGGATGAGAAATGCAAAGTGCTTCCATGTGCATGAATGAATGGGCATACAATTTATGTGCCTTTTTCATCTCTACTACCTCACTAATAATAAACTGCAATGATGAACACTGCGTTTACCTCACTAATGAATGCAAGAAACACTTAATTAGAAGAAATGGAATGGAAGGTGTGTGAGTGTTTCTTTCCACATTAAGAAAAAAATGTCTTCCAACAACATCACAGAGGAGGTTCACAACGAATGGAAAACTGTATGGATGAGCTTTATGGCAGGAGCATCGTCCTCTCTATTAACCTATGCGTTCCGAAAATTTTGGAATTCTACCATTCACAGTGATGATTTAAATGCTGCCAAAACAGGAGCGATCGTTGCCTCCTCCACAGCCGATCGACGCAAGCAAATCAAGAAGGAATTGATCATAATTTCAAAAGTTGGAATTTATGGAGGAGTGTTGTGGTCGACTCGATCCTTCGTGACTCAATTCCTAATGCCTGTTCGTGATCGATCCGTGTCGACTCAAACCTCCATGTACGTTCATGTACTGGCAGGCAGTGTGAGTGGTGCCATGGAGAGGCTTGTGGCTTACTTGTGTGGAGATACTCTCTCATTCCAAACCATGGGTAGACTCATCGGAAGAAGTACTTTGAGTTATGCTCTTTATCGTTGGTTGAGTTCTCGTCAAGTCTTGCAACACATTTTGGTATCTAGTGTGGTTAGTGTGGGAGAGAATAATGGATCGTCAACTTCACCAACAACAACACGAGAGGTCTCACACTGGTTGGGCCACTTTCTGACGGCAGCTGTTATTTCGATTGGAACTCATTTGTGTTGTAATTTTGCGTCGTATCGTTCGAGTGCTCATTATTTGAATTATTTCAATTTGCTCAGGGAAGGTATTGCTGGAGGCATTGTTTACACGAGCTATGAAATGGTTTTAGATGAGCTCAAGGAAATGAAGAATGCACGAATCACCAGTATGTCGTCTCAATAAACAACCATCATCACCACGTGTCAGACTGGAAACCATATGATGTGGCAAGCGCACAATCTGAAGCGAAGGACCCATCGTGAAGAGTTGTAATCGAAGATGACGATTAAAAAGACGTGTACAACAAGATCCTTTTGTCATCATTGAGTAATTATAAAAACTCGTCGACACAAAGACAAGGTGAATTTATCTTCATTATGAAAACAGGTCTCCAATATTAAGTATTCCTGAAAACAGCACAACGCCACGTGTAGGTTGCTACTCTCGCTTCCAAAAACCTTATCAAAAAATGAATCCACAACAATTTTACAATCCCCTTCTTCATCAACAGCAATCAGCACAGCAGCAAAATGTTCGATCTCCACCCTCTCCTCATCAAAATATGATGATGATGAATCAACCACCTCAAGTGGGAGGTGGATTCTATCATCCATCTTCATCATCTATGGTCCAATCATCTCCTACCACCAATACTGGAGGATTTTATAATCCTACATCATCAAGCCAAACACCAACCACTACAACCGGAGGAGGATTTTATGATCCTACAATGCCTACAGGTGGATATGGAAATTATGGCACCACAGGCCTATATCAAACAACTTCCATCACTCCACCAACAACAACATCTTCACAGTTTTACAATCCTGCTCTTCAATCCGGTATTTCGGGAACCAAGAATGTAGGCCCTCCTCCAACAGAACTCAAATTTGGAGGTGAAGCTCTTCATGGTGCTCTCACTCAGCAGCAGCAGCATGGTACTGTGCTCCCTCCAAGCACAGGTGCTATTCCTCCAGGAACCACTCAGTCAACATTGGGTACCACTTCAGCGGCGATTCCTTCCATTCAACATCCAGAGACTGCCTTTGAACAAGGACAAAACTACAGCGTGCAAGATGTTATTTCTCATATGGGCACTCTCACATTGAACCCACAACAAAATGCTCCTTATGTGAATATAATGCCAAATAATATGCCACAACCAAAGGAAGCTGGAGAGCTATTGACTGCTCACATCTCAGGTCAGCCCGATGTTTCTCCTCTCTATCAAGCCCATTACAATCTCTATAAAAGTATCTACGTAAATGATACCAAAACAGCAGCAGAAGTATTCAAATCACTTCAAAGCGACGAAAACACAATGAAAATGTCGTGTAATGCAGTTCCACAAAGTTTAGATCTTCTTAACCGATATGGATTACCTTTTGGTTGTGTATTGAAGCCTTTCCATCTCAAAGAAGTACCCACTATCGGAGGAAACTTGATTATTCGTTGTAATAATTGCAGAACCTACATCAACCCATTTGTTCAATTCATTGAATTCGGAAATAAGTGGCAATGTAACGTTTGTAAGCAAATCAATGAAGTTCCAAAAAGATACTACAGCCCAACCGATATGAATGGGGTGAGACAGGACTTTTTTGAAAGACCCGAACTCACAAATGGTGTCTATGAGTATTTGGCTCCTCAAGAATACATGTCTCGACCTCCACAGCCACCTGCATATTTATTCTTAATAGATTCAAGTTTCAATAGTATTAATGGAGGTTTGTTCCAAGCATCTGTAAAGGCTATTAAGAATTGTTTGAAAGGTTTGAAGGAGCAATCGCCAAGAACAATGATTGGTATTGTTTGCTTTGATAGCAAGATTCACTTTTTCAACTTGAGATCAACTCTTACTCAACCCCAACAATTAGTTGTTGGTGAACTGAACGAATCACTTCTCCCATTGCCAAACGATTTACTTGTTAATTTGGAAGAGAGTTATAATTTAGTGGAAATTTTGTTGGACAAGCTTGAGGTCATGTTTAGAGGATCTACCAGTGTCGAGTGCTGTTTAGGATCTGCCCTTAATGCTGCAGGTAGATTAATTGGAAGATTTGGTGGAAAGGTTTCTATTTTCCTTTCTCAATTACCAACAATTGGACCAAACAAGCTTACCAACCGCGAGAGTTTAAATGACTATGGAAATGATAAGACCGAAGCAAAACTTTTGCAACCAGTAGATAACAGCTATAGAGATTTTGCTCTCCTTTTCAATAAGGACCAAATTTGTTGTGACTTGTATTGTTATGCCATTCCCGAATCTACACACTCATTCTTGGATATTGCAACACTTTCTAGTCTCTCCAAATTCACTGGAGGTTCCTGCAAACTGTATGAATATCCTGATCAATTAAGCCACCAATTAGCTGCAGATTTGAAACAATGCTTGATCGATGAGTTGACTGGATTTGAAAGCGTCATGAGAATCAGAGTGAGCAGTGGTATGAAAATTGTGAACTTCTTTGGTAACTTCTTCATCAGAGGACATGACTTAATGGCCCTACCAAATATTTCAGGAACTCAAACCTTCGGCTTCCAAATGGTTCACACTGGTGCCATGCTCTCCACACCAAACGTCAGTGTTCAGGTTGCTGTTCTCTATACCTCAGAACAAGGACAAAGAAAGATTCGTGTTTGCAATTTACTCTTACCAATTACTAATTCATTGTCTGTTCTTTACAACAGCACTCAACCAACAGGTATGATTAACTTGATGGGTAAAATTTTAGCTGCCGACTTGGCAAAGGAAGGAGTCACTAATTCAAGATCCACTCTCATTGATAAGTGGCTCAAATCAGCTGTGACCAGTTATAAGAGTGTTGCAAATGTTGGCATTGGTATGGGATTAACTTTGCCCGTTTCCCTTCAATATTTACCTCTTTTTGTATGTGGCCTCAGCAAAACTAATATGTTGTTAGGAGGAAAGGAAGTGAGAGCAGACAACAGAATAGCATCTTCTTTATATCTCACCTCGTGTACTGTTCAACAATCAATATTACTGTCTCATCCTTTGTTGATTTCAGTTACTGATCTACTTGCTGATGAAACCGCAGATACTGATTCAGATAAGCCAAAGGTTTTGAAATTGTTCCCTCTCTCCAGAAAACTTATCAACCCAGAAGACGGATGCTATTTACTGTGTGATGGTATGGCAATTTATTTGTGGCTAGGAAGAAAGCAATGGGATACTGACAGAGAAAAATTCTTTGATTTGGTCTATGAGTTGAATTACAATAGATTCACCTTGCAAGCCGATCAAAATGAGGAGTTGCCATTTGGTGACGATCCACTTCTTGCCAAAGTTTTTGACTTGTGTGAATTATTTAGAATTCAACTCAAAACAGAAATGCCAATTCGAATTGCAAATACCAATATCACTGGTCAACCAAGCAGTGACAAATTGAAGAAGGTACTTTTCACTGATTTCCATAGAACATTCTTGAAAAAGCTTGCCGAAGACAAGACGCTGCCTGTCACCATGTCCTACTCAGACTTGGTAACTTATTTGAGCAAGTAAATTGTTCTTGTGGATAGAAATGACGAAAGCAAGTGAGAATTTTTCAAGATTGCCTCACCATTAGATTTACACTAATAATATTAATAATAACAGAACGTCATTATTCATTAATTTGGGTTGTTCTATTTCTTTTCCGAATATGACAACAATCTTTGAAAATGAATCAATAACCATTTACTTAGTTTTTCGTATTGCTTCAATCTAGACAGGGATTATTTACAGGTACTGCTCTAGATCTACTTCATTGAAACCTCATGTGTTGTGAAGTGATGATTACATGAATTGTTCCATATTTTCCTCAGATTGTTTTAACCTTCTTTGTTTTAACCTTCTTTGCATTCTTCTTTGTATTGGGTTCCTCTTCTTCCTCTTCAGCAGCCTTATCCTCACCCAAACATTGACTCAATTTTCTCTTCTTATCTTGCTCTTCAATGTCATGAACTCCTTCCAACAAAATCTTTGGAATCTTATCAATGGCATGTCCTGTTGTGAGAACCTTCATAAATTCCTCTTTCGTAATCTTTCCATCCTTATTTTCATCACAATCACTCATCCATTCTTTCAACAATTCTTCTGATTGCAAATACTCTTCCAATTTTTGCAAGGATTGTTTAATCTTGTTCATTACAGATGAATTCAAATCTTTGAGAAGTTCTTTGGCTTCCTTTTCACTCAAAATTCCATCCTTATTGGTGTCTGCTTCGTTCCACAACTTTTCAGCTTCTTCAATGGAGAGACCAGATTGTAATTTCTCGAGAGAGAGATCCTTGACGACGGTGAGAAGTTTGTTTTGTGTAATGCCCATATTGATGATGGTTGGGGTTCAGGGTTGTAAAGAATTGCGTTCAATGAAAGGTAAGGACGAAGATGCGTTTCACAATAATGTTGTGATGCCAAGTGCCGGTGCCAATAGTAAAACTGAAAAAGCAATGGTTCAACAGTGATCGACGGTTTTTTTTTGAAAATGCAATTAGTGGCGTTTGACAGCAGATGTTGTTTGTCCGAGTTTGGCTCTTCAAAATGCGAGAAGTGCCAATCTATCATCATGAGAGATAGAATCATCAGATCGATCTCTGTTTGAAGAAACAATTAAGATGCAACGAACATGAAAGATCACATGCAATCTTCACTAAGGTGAAAAAATCATTCGACCTCGTACTATATTTTCAACCTCTCGTCCATCGTGTTTTTTACTGATCTAATAACTCTAGATAAATAGTTGTTAGAAGAAAAAAATGATACAAACACCTCACAATAACTCGCAGCAATATACAAGCATAAAAATACGTACCCTTGTTAGTCATAACCATCAACTCGTCCACTCAACCCCAAAGCAAAAGCTCTTTTGACGATGAAAACCCATTTGTATTCCCTCAAACTTCAAAGAACGCTCGGGATAATTTGATTTACAACGGTACAGAAACAGAGTATGACGAGTCTATGATCAAGATGTTTAATACTGCTGTGAATAAAATGAAAGAAACTAATAAAACACGGATCTCGATAAATAAATGGTCCAAATTCGATAAGCTGTGAATTCAAATAAAAATCTTCGAATCCTTAATGCTTCTCAGCGCTTTTTAGATCATTTTCTAAAGAACAGGGTAACTTGTTTTGAACACCCAAACCCGGAAAAAAATACAGGGCCACCCTGCTGCAGTTCGTTGTTCGTTGCGAGCGAGTTGTTCGCAAAAATCTATTCTCCCAGAATCAAGGGATGT
Source organism: Naegleria fowleri (assembly GCF_008403515.1). NCBI lineage: Eukaryota > Heterolobosea > Eutetramitea > Acrasida > Naegleriidae > Naegleria > Naegleria fowleri. Next base: position 164,333 of record NW_025407941.1, on the reverse strand, counting down.
CTTTTTGTATTGATTCACGATCACCATTTTTGCTGTCAGAAGCACCATCTTCATCGTTCGCATTATTTTCTTTGTAATACTTCCCTATCAATTCGACGATAATCTTTGTGTTGGACGGTTTATCACACTCTTCTTTATACTCATCAAACCTGTTCAAAACTACATCTACAGAAATAGTGTCAATTTTTTTGCACGTCATTCCAGCCGCAAAAACCAATGAAGTAATACTTTTTGCCCATGTGAAACCCCACCCTCACCAACCCACGAATGTGACCCTCCATTTGTCTTCTGCTCTGTATACGTTACTGTGGTTCTTATGTTGTAGTGTATCACCTACACACATGGGTGATAAATGTTTCTGTGACCATTTCGGGATTTCATTGTAACTGAAAAAGTTTTCAAACCAACTTAAAAAATGTCCAATTCAAGAAGAACCCGACTCGAGGAAGAACAAGAATTTGATCGGAGCTTGGAACGAGTGGATGATCATCAAACAACACCAACATCTGGATTGGATGCTCATCATCATTATGATCGTTCTACAACAGCAAATTTAGAAGGTCAAGCCTTTGTTAATAAACGATGGGTCGGATGTTTGGTCTTTGGATTGGCTTGTGTGATGATTGCCATCATGATCATTGTGGTATTTGTATTTTCCATACAAGCCTCGTTAAAGGATTCCTATGATTCAAAATATTCAAGCTCCTTGATGCAAATTTCTACTCTTGATACAAGTAATACAGCCTTGATGGTGGAAGTATACTCTGTCGGAGCGAGAAGAAGAATGTTGTTGAATTACATGTCATCTTCCAGTGATAAAAAATCAGCAAAAAGAAAACCACTAAAGGGACAAATGCATTTGGAAACAGGTTTATTGGGAAATACAAAACCTACCTTGTTATTTGTAAATCCATTCCCAGAGAGTTGTTTAGGAGCTTTTGTTCCAGTCATTCATGAACTAATGGTTGATTTCAAAATTAATTGTGTGAATTTACGAGGTTTTGGAAATACTCGACAAGCCATGAACAGTAATGGTGGGCACATTGGTGCCAATCAGACAACCTTATTCACAAATATGGCTAAAGAATTAGCATCCATTGTAGAAAAACAACAACCTGAAGAGTCTATCATTTTGATTGGACAAGAATTTTCTGGAACAATTATTTATTTAATGTTACAAGAAAAGGGAAAGGAATGGGTTGATGACCATTTGGAAGGAGTTATTCTATTGAACAGTCCACACCCTAAAATATTTACAGATCTATTGAAATCCAACTCAAAACAACAACAATTGTTTAAACCTATATTGACGTTTTCAACTTTAAGTCAGTGGGCTTCAATTTACTATGACGATGGAAAGAATGAAACTGAACTTGCCAAATTTGCAAAAAGTGAATGGAGTGAATCTGGTCACTTTACCATTATCAAACAATATTTATCTAGCAATTTTAAGGAATCAGTAGGTGAAAATATGACCTTTTCTTTTCCAACCAACATGAAAACAGATTTAGAAGATTTGTTAAAAGGAGACAAAATTCTTGTCATATCTTCGAGTGATCATCCATACTATGTATATCCTGAAAATATTTTACCTCTGGAGGATAGCGTCACCACCAAAGAGGTCAAGGGTGGAATTTGGTATGCAAGAAATAACCCATTGGAGATGGCAGAAATTGTTAGAAACTTTGTCTTTAAAATCATTTCTGAAGATGCAAAAGATGATTAAAACCAATATTTCAATAAAAATGTAAATTACAATAGTAACTTTGTTGAATTGGTTGTTACATTTGCATCCTCTCTTTCAATTAAGCTAAGAATCCGATTGATAGAAATTGTTGAATAAATATGCCTTACGTTTGAACGTTGATGTTAGTTTTTAGAATACAGAAACAGATATTGGAGTCAATTTATTAAGGTGCAATAAATAATAATAATGTGTGTCACAAATGATGATTCACCACATACACAATAAAAAAAAACTCTTTCAATTAATAGAAGCCACCACCGCCATATGGAGGATAACCTGGTTGACCATAAGGTGGGTATCCTTGAGGTGGAGGAACTCCTGTTTGATAGGTTGTAGTAGTGTATGTTGTTGATTGTTGCATTGGCATTGGTTGCATTGGCTGCATTGGAACACCATAAGAAGGATAAGAAGTAGTCATGGTTGGAGTATAACCAGTCACACCATAAGTTTGCATCATTGGTGGTTGAACCATCATTCCTTGTGACATCATGGGTTGAGTCATTACAGGTTGGGTCATCATGGGTTGAGTCATCATGGGTTGAGTCATCATTGGTTGTCCGACTAAACCAAAATCTTGAGCCAACAATTCTGTTGAATAATTTCATCCATTTGCCAACAGTTGGCCAAAATGCACAAAATTTTCTCTTATTGAGGCAAATTTGTCATGAATGTTCAAAACTTACCAACAGTAAGGGTTCCTTGTCTAGCACCCATCAAGTTCAAATTCATTCGTTCTGGAACTCCTCTTCTGAGAGTATTGAGTTGAACAATGGCAGATCCGAGAGAGTCATCCTTGGTGATCAAGTCTTTATCATACACATCAAAGGTTACAGAGTCTTTCATTGGATCCATCTAATCATGAATATATATATTTCATGCAGGGATGAGAGATTTACAACCACAGTGAATCAATCATGATGAAACATTTGAAATTTAAATCCATCACGTGAACTCGAATGAAACTTACGACCATCAAAGTGAATTGTTCACCCCAGAAAGGATTATTTGTTCCACGTCTTTAAATTTTAAATCATCATCGGCCATGAATTGGATCAAGGTCGTAGTTGAGTTCACGACGAAGAATCACCCAAAGAAAGGAGTTATTCATTGTCCATGATGATCATGAATATAATATAATATTGAAGAAGAATATAAATTATCGTTCATGAATGGGAACATGATATAGATTGCCGTATGGTTCATTAAATGGTCATGTAACGGCTTTCTTAACGATGATTGATTTGAACCACTTACCTTGTTTGAGTTCTATGTCTAGTACCTCCCATACGCACAATAACATAGGGATCGGAGGTTCCACTCAAATCCTTTGGGGTCAAGTTACTAGCATTCACGACAGTTACAATGAGAGTAGGCATGAGGAGGAGGCTGCTGAAGAGGGTGAAGAAAGGTCGTGATTATTTTTCTTTTTGGAAGAAGTCAAGGAATTGGACGGGAGCTTATTCTTAGAACAACCGGAAGAATGATATCGATTTGGGTGATACACATGGAAATGAGCAAGATGATGAAGTCTTTTTGCTCTCCAAGAATTGAAACTCCCTGATCACATCAAGTTCATGCTTGAAATTGAAAAAAAAAGCATGACACGAAAGAAACCACTTTATAATACCAACCCTTCTTTTACCCGTTCACCATCCTCCTCCTCCTGCATCAGCACCCAACGAGATCAACACCACCACGAGTGCGAACTCATTGAAATTCTTAACTCCTTCGGTATTAAAACTCGAGTCGATCATGATTTTATGAACTCGGATCACGTCAGTAATTTTCAAACCATGGCGGCCATGCAGAATACATTACCGACCACTCGAGTGGATTACCTTCTTGCCGAGCATTTCAGGAAGGATCAAACACAATTGGCCACTTGTTTCACCTGTGAATCGAGTAGTGCTTGTTCCGATGATCGATTTGATACCATTGTTGTTCGAGTCATAGTGTTTTTCAAGAACTTTAAAGAAGATGTGAAACATTTACCGCAACACTGCTGCAATCCTTATCAAGTTCTGAATTCTGTGGTGTCTATTGTGGATGTGGATCACGAGAGAAAACATGTGTATATTCGAGTGAAAAGAAGTTTGCCACTCGAAGTGAATGCTTCAAAGGGTCGTCCATGGTCACAACATGAGCCAAAGAGTCGTAGAAACATTCCAATCGAAGAGTGGGAACACGAAGATGGTACACCACGCTCGCAATATGCTTACTACATGATGGGACGAGTCGATAACAAGAGTTGTTTCTTAATGAATTTTGACAAGTATGACTTTATTGCGGAAGATGAACAATTTAACCATTTCACATCCATCAATGACATTTATCAAGCAAGTACACTGTACAACAAGTGTAACAAAATGACAAAACATGGAAAAAGAACTGGCCAATCGAAAGGAAGTAATGTGAAACGTGTGTTCTTTTCTACATATTTTGTATCTGGTGCAAAAGATCCTTACCATCGTTTTTGTTTTAAGAAAACGTTAAGGAGTAGATATACAGGCTCAGAAATAGAAAAGAATGTCGAATTACGAAATGGAATTACTGCCTCTCAGCATGTTTATAGGCATTGCATAGGAAAGGTGGATTTAGGATTATACGAAATGGAATTGAAAAATTGGAGTTGGTACAGAACTCACCATTTACTCAATTGTTTGGAACCAGAAATTATTCACCTTGTGAATAATTCTTGTTAGAGAGTTTTTTCAGTGTGATCATGCTGGATAGGCTATTTCTTGTCACTCATTACAGAGATGCGAATGAATGAGTTGTAAAAGTAGTAGTAGTGGTCATGATATTTTGTTGAGAAAAGAGGGGTGTTGAGAACAACGTTGTTCACCCCTCTCTGTTTGATCTCTATGTCCTACTTTATTATTTCATAACCCAATTACTGTTAAACCTTAAACCTCAAAGACAATTCAGTTGAGTTGTTGCATGAACACTGCATCAGGAACGAAAAATTAAAAATAACTCTTTTTTCATCTGAAAAAAATACACCAAACGATCAACAATGTCCCGCTACGACAGAGCCATCACAGTCTTCTCGCCAAATGGCCATCTCTTCCAAGTCGAATATGCCATGGAAGCTGTGAGAAAGGGAAGTACAGCAGTGGGAGTGAAAGGAAATAATGTTATTGTTTTAGCTGTTGAAAGAAAGGCAGCTGCAAAATTGCAAGAAACTCGTTCCGTACGAAAGATTGTGAAAATAGATGATCATTGTGCTTTGGCATTTGCCGGATTAACAGCAGATGCTCGTGTTTTGATCAACAAGGCTAGATTACACGCTCAAAGTTATGCTTTACAATTTGAAGATCAAGTTTCAATTGATTACATTACACGATACATTGCTCAAGTTCAACAGAAATACACTCAAAGTGGTGGTGTTCGTCCATTCGGTATTAGTACAATTATTGCAGGATTTGAACCAAATGGAACACCAACACTTTCTCAAACGGACCCATCCGGAACATTCTCATCTTGGAAGGCCAACACTTGTGGAAGAAACTCAAAAACCGTAAAAGAATTTCTTGAAAAGAATTATGATAATGACATTTTTGGAACAGAGGGTCCTGCTGATGATGAATCTAGGGCTGTTAAGCTTGCCATCAAGGCTCTTCTTGAAGTCGTAGAAAGTGGAGGTAAAAATATTGAGGTTGCTGTCTTAAAGTACAAGGAACCTCTTCGCTTTTTGACTGACGAGGAAGTTGGAGCCTATGTTGACGACATTGAAAAGCAAAAGAAACTTGAGGAAGAGAGTAAGAAACAAAAGAAGGACAGGTCACAACAACAGCAATAATGACATTTGGTGATGAAAATGTACAAAATTTTAATAATATTATTTTATTGTATCATACGAGACATTTTTCCAATGTTTTTTGGGAAGTTGTAAAGAGTTATTGAGCCGGTATTGATCTAGTGTTGGATAGGGTGCAACGTGACGTCAGCAATCAGCATCATGTTATGCTGTTTTTCTCCACTCTTGCCTTCGATCATGCATCAGTTTAACAAGTACATATGACCTATAACTGTTAACACGACTCCTATGAATCATGATCTGCGACGGTGTTGTTGTCGCTTGCAAATGTTGTCACTTCGTCGCCTGTGGTTACTGTAAAAGGTTCCACTTGATTCTTATTATTTTCAGCGTCCTCCTCAGAGTCATCCAATGCCAAGGTTCCATCCTTATTGAAATAGAGTTTGTATCGTATTCCACTCACTCTTGTAAAGTTTCTCATTGCAATAATTCCAAATATATATTCCAAAGCATAGAAAATGAGTTGAATTGAACAAATGATATAATCCAAAGGTGTGATATTGGGTTGGTAAATAAAAAAGTAAATGTACAATAAGGGTTGAATGGTCGATAAAATCATGAAAGCAAAAACTCGAGGAACCTTTTCTTTCAAATCTCCAGAGTATCCAATGAGTAATCTGGGAAACTCAATGACTGTCCACACCACAATTACCACAGAAAATATAATGGTATTAGTTGAGGTTATTGTGAAGTTTTTTTGTTTGAAAATATGCAACACTACTGTGACTAACAGCCACGTCACGGAATAAAAAGTATGAAAATAAATAAGCATGGCTAAAGGAAGATCTGAATTAATTTCAATTACTGAATATTTTATCGAACAAATACAAAAACAATTAAAATTGATTTCTCGAAATTGTTGCAAATAAAAACCTACAATTTTCGTCTTGTGGAGCAAGAAACGTTCCCCTGTTTCTCATTGCCTCTCCATTTTCTTTTCCAGGTTGATGAAGAATTTGATGATAGAATGAGGTCGGAGCAGTTCCAGGTCTCAGCAGATTGCTGATTTTTGCTTTTGATTTTCTCATGCTCATTTTCGAAGGAGAAAATATGGAGGATGATATCGGTCTTGTATCCTCGCTATCAGTTGCATTCAACATTTTGGATAATGATGATTCGACTATTCCGAAACACAAAGTTGAAAGTGTCTTCCTGTCTTTCCAATTTTTTTTGTAGATTTGACCGCCAAATCATTTCGTTCCTCGAAATTGTTTCAAATATTTCAACGTGAGAGCCGTTCAAGCGCATTCAAAACAGAGCATATGCATTTAAAGGGTATAATGTTTCTTTTCATTGACCAAAAGGCTGTCCTTCCTTTAAAGACATTTCTCTAAATTATGAAATGACGCGTGATATTATTACTTAATTTATGAATTGAGTCTTTCATCCTTTGATAGGCCAACTCTTGTTGTTTACTCTTCATGTGTTTTAATTTTCAATGAACAAGATCCTTTCATTCCATTTGCTCTTTGATTCTTTCAGAATTCATGTGATCAAGAGCAAAAGGTCAATTGACAACAACATTATTGTTTATGGAGAATTGTCGATTTCTGGTGACAAATCCCCGAGTGCTCTTCTCACAGACGCCAACCTTATGCCATCCTTCTTGGAATTTCAAAGTTTTTTCTCTTCAAAAAAAAGGCACGAAAACTACCCGCTCTGCCTTTCTGTGTTTTTCATTATCAACCAACTTGGAGTTGTTCTCATCAAGTGGACGAATCAGATTAGCAATTCATTGAAATCAATTGTATAGTTGTTGTTGTTGCCTCTTCAATTCTTGGAACCCCACGAAACCCGACGAGAAAATAGCGGTTATCTTCATAAAAAGAGAAAAGCCTTACTTCAAAAACATTTTGGTTTCAATCAGAATTGAAGTTTTCAATATCGTGTCTTCTCTCTTGAGTCTCGTCATTCGGTGGCCACCTGCGTAAAGATTTCAACCGACGACTCTATTTATATGCCTTCACAACAACAGTTGTATGGTAATGCTCTGTATTTGCAACGACATTCTCAAATCAATTTAGCAGCACTCTCTCAAAATAATATTTACAACGTTTGCCTTCCATCCTCACACGTCCGTAAACAAAATCAGCAACACTTCATCAAAAACAATCAAGTCAAATTCAAGCAGCACCGCCATCATCAACAAACACTACAAACACCCACAAAATGAAAGTATTCCTTGCAGAAGAAGGAACTCTTCTGCTGGACACCATCCAACAAGCGCACAATTTGCAACCAACGACAACTCCTTCATCAGCAACAACACCAATTGCCTCCTCCGAATCTTCTTTAACAAGCAACAGTAATATTAGCAACCACCATCAACAAACACCATTATCTTCATCCCCTTCCCTTTCATCTTTACACACGATACATCAATTAAAACAATTTTTGGAGAAAGTCGCAGGCATTGCCCTCGAAAACCAAATTTTGTTGGATTCAAAAGGAGCTAAAGTGGACAATGAACAACATGTGAGCGATATTGAAGATGAAGAGGAACAAATCTATTTATTTGATAGAATGTCCTTTTCTTCAAAGACCAAATCACAATCCTTACTAAAAATTATTTCCGATGAATATGCACTGTTGGAGTCAAGAGAAGTTACTGTTTTTAATCTCCCTGACGACGTTCAAAAGAAGATCAAGAATAATGAGCTTTACAGATATGTTCAACAATTTTATACGCAATTAACGTTAGCAGAGGTAGGTTCTAGAAACTAAATTGTTAAAATTATTTAATTTTTATTTAATGATTTGTGATGATGTTCGAAATTGCAACGATGATAACTAAAATCTATTTCATACGAATTAATATTGAACAATATTGAATGCGAACACTAATAATACTGGACAAACAATGAACCAACTCAGAATATTGTTAAATCAAGCGAAAATAGAGTACGCTACTGTATTACTAAACTAGAGCAGATGCGGGCTCAAAATGACTCTATCGGCGTAGCACTTCTCAACCTCGATGGCCACACGAAAAGTAGCTCTGCATCCTTAAAGAAGTTCAAAGAAAGGTAAGTCTAAGAAAAAAGGGCACTCTCATCTAGGAGGGTTCAACAACGTGTTTTACATGATTTATTTGAAATCTTTTACATTAGATTTGACAAAATTGAGTCAAAATATGTGGACTTATTGCAAACTTTGGATGAAGATATTGAAAAGGTACGTACCTTTATTGAAATTCCTTATTCTCCTAATGTCGATTATTCATGACTTGTTTTTCTGTTGATTTCTTTTCAGCTGGGAACGATTGAACTTCATCCATCACTGCAAACTCAAAACAAAAAGTCGCTTCAGGACTGTATTCCTATTCAACAAATTAAACTTTGGGGAAACAAGTGTTTACAGGAACTGAACAGTTTCAAAGAAAAAGTGATTTTCACACTATCCGTCTCGCAGCAAATTGATCGAGATGTGGACACTCAATTACTTCTCGTTGTTCCACCAGTCAAGTAAGTATTGAAATTCACTCAAATGAAGGTATTCACCTAATACCAATACATACACAATATTATTTATGAATGATAGTTTTTCAATGTTATCCAAGTTATGTACAGAATCGGAAAACATTGTAAATACTCAAAGAGAACTTGTAAATAATATCAATCGCAATTTTCAATCCCTCCTACAGATGGCATCTAAATCTGATAATCAAAATAAGGATGTGACTGTTATTGTACAGCTTGTAGATACTCACCAAAATTATTTGAACCAATTGAGAGAGCATGAGAATACTTTAAAATCGACCTGTGAGAAGATTGCACAGTCGAAAATAATTTTGACTAAATACCAATTGGAGAAGTTGAAAGTAATTTCAACCATTCAGTACAATATCCTTAAGCTGAATAAGAAAATGCAAACATTTGTTAGCATTCTAAAGAATATCATGACAAAGTTCCACCATGTATCTATACCCAAATATCTGCCTGGAGCCTATTACATGTCTCTTTTAGAGATTATGAGAAGAAAGGCCTACATTAGAAAATTTGATTCGGAAGTTGTAAAAGCTTCAGAAATTCTTTCAGACCTCAGAGAGGAAGAAATTAGGAACCGTAAAAACTTTTTCAGAGCCTTTGGCAAGTTTCTTCCACCTCAATTGTTCGACAAAATCAACGAGTTACCGGCAAGTGTCGATGAAATTTGGAGTTTACTCAGTGCTCACTCCCTCAATGAAACCTCTAAACTTCCAAATATTTCTGCATTTGATGAAAGCATGGAAAATGTTATCAAGATGGACGAAATTGAAAAGACTTTCAATGACGCCATGTACTTTGGAGATACTGGCTCGAACAAACTTGATTTTAGGCTTTACAGCAAATATTTGGATCAAAACAATTTAATGCCTACCAACACAGGTTTCAATATAATGAGCGATAAATCAGCTATGGTTGCTTCGTCCCTGACTACATTGGATTTGGAGAGATTAAGCATGACAGAAAGCGACAATTTGGAACATCATCAAGGATCATCCTCAAGCAGCTCGCCCAGGTCGTTCAAACTTCGGGCAAATTTGGACGAATTCGAAGCCATGGAGAAACAATTGTCATCTGCCTTGAACAAGATGCAACAAACACCACGAATTCACCATGTACAGACCGATTCACCATCAGACTTGGAACAATTACGTGAGGAAAATCAACTGCTCAAACAACAAATATTGCAGCTGCAAAAAGAAAATGAGCTACTCAAATCCAATATGAAGCAATAAAGTGGATATTGGAAGTTATCTCTTGTTCCCTAGTTGAGAACGAGTTAATTAAATGATGTGAATTTAAACTCTGTTGTTCCAGCGTGCGCAAAAGGAAAAGACAAATGGTCCAGACTATGGAGGCTTGTATTTCTTAGCGGACAATTCAATTTTAAAAATTAATTATTATTATTATTATTGTGATTAGAATATCCAATTGATCCATCACGGTAAAAGTACTTTATTACTCGTGATTAAAACTAAAAAAATTACGGAATATATAATGATTATCTATGACGAGCAGAGAATTTTCCAAATTCGGATCCGAAGGCTGTGTATTCATTCTTCTTGAAATAATCTGTTGCCCTGTTCATACAAATCATAAATTTGGTGTACAACCCGAGGCAAGTATCGGGTTGTCTAGCACTCAGGCATGTATGCAAAGCAACATACTCATTGTCGCATTGATCTGCATCCAATCTTTCAACAATACTCTTGATGATTTTGTCGTTGACGACCTTGTTTCCAATTCTCATTTTTTTTGCAGAGCCTCTTTCGTTAGAACCACCCATCGAAGAAGCAAGTTGCTCATTGTTTGAGAATGAGAATGATTCATGAAGCTCACAACTTATTGAATTTATATAAATTAATTAGTTTAACACATATGAAAAATAGCTTTGCAGTATACTTGACACTGCATACAAAGCGTTTTGGTAGTTTCAATTGACTACTACACGACACACACGTGAAAACACAAATTATTGGTCATGATAAAGATTCTCCTCGTCGTCATACTCTCGTTGGTCCTTCTTTCTGTTGAAACGAGGGAAGATGGAGAAAATCTTAGAGTAGACCTTTCTAATTGGGTCATGCTTATCAGCAACCTTCTCACTTGTCAGAGAATAAATAATAATACCCAAAATCAAAATCACCAAAGCAATAATATCGAATGGACTCAATGCTTCAAGATAAGCTTCACCAGCCAAGAATTTGATTAAAAATCCAAAGTTGGAGAGGGCCAAACGAGCCACGGATGCAACTACGGCCAATGTTGAACTACCTCTCTTGAAAACAACCAATAATAAAATGTTATAGGTCATGTTAAAGCAAATGAATACCATGAATACAAGCCAGAAAAAGTCACATTGGTCAGAGAGTACCGAGTTAAATCCAAAGAAACACTTAATACCATTCCACATGTATTGATAGAGATTGGCTGGGTCAACATATGGACTGTCAGGAAGAGGAATGAAAACAGTAAAGACAGACATGAGACCAAAAATGAATTGATAAAGAGCGACCCATGAGTTCAAATAGAAAACGTCCAAGTTGGCCTCTTTCAAATACTTTTCCTTGTAGACTGTGTTAAGATGTGTACAGACACATTGGTTGGCACCGGAAAGTGATTCGAAAAATTATTCGTGTTCACAGACAGTAAAGAAAAATATTAAGGAAGTGGTGTTGGGTGATCGGCCATGAGAGAAAATAATGTCAATTTGGTGGCTAATTATTTCAAAGTATAACTTACCATTTGAGGCAGCGGCAGGAATATTACTCACAAACAAGAGCAAAATCCACAACCAAGCATTTGGATCGTCACCTCCTGAGGAATTTGCAAACAATGGGAAAATATCAATAGTGATACCAATCATTACGAGAATGACTCCTCCAATGTGATATACATTATAACGGAAATGTAAAAAGATAAAACTGGCAACCATATTAATGAAAACGACACTTTGACTCATCAAGACCTAAACAACAATGTGAAAAAATTTAGAAAAAACAAGATGATGCAACAGTATCTAGGTTAGAATAAAATCAACGTGAGGAATTGATAAAACTTACGTTGACAGGTCCACTCACAAGAGCAGAAGGAATGGTCGAAATTAAAACGTTCAAACTATCCATAATACCCATAACAATGAACTTGTAAGATGGGAATGCACGCATTTCCTTAGTGATGGTTCCTCTGAACATTTTGAACCACTAAAATTTTAAAAAATATCATTGTGATGTTGGTCAGAATGTTTAATGTCATGATGATGATATGGTAGCATTGTTGATATTCGGCATGACATGAAGAGATGTCCACATTGTCATATGGTACATGTTGTTTATATAAAATTTGTTCAACTGGAAGGAAAGTCATTACAGGTGTACTTACAGTGACAGGCCATGAAACAAAACAAAAACCTAAACTCAGAAAAACATCGGCCAGCATGTATCTATTCATATCCGATAGGCATTAGTGGAGTATATCATCAAATGATGAAGAAATTTTGAAGGATGACGATATTGGGATATTTCACACGCAAAGATATTTTTCATCATCCGAAAATGAAGAAATAAATGATCATCAAAGTTCATACGATCAATAACAACAACAACAACACATACTCATAATTTCTCATCTTTTTCGTCATTCTCACATACAAGACAAAATCAACACTTCTCGCCAACACCATGACCACCGTAGCCACGTACAACAAAATAGATTCCTTCACTTTTGATTGCTTAGATTTATCATTCTCTTCCTGGGTCATTTCCGTAAGATTGGCATCATCGTTTTGAAATTGGCTAGGGTCATACGGTGAAGCCTCCGTACTGTAGTACGATTGGATGGCATGTTGTTGCTGGGAAGGGTTGAGGCGTTGTTGAGGATTCATTTTTTTTTAAAATTCATTTTTCAAAAAAATCAAATGGAGATGGAGGAGTTCAACTCCGGAGACTGTTTTTTTGTTCAGGCGAATATTCATAGGCAATATTTATTCGTAATATATTAAATCTCATAATCATTATTCATGGACAAAATTGCGTGGAACCAAACTATTGGCACATGCCAATAGAAGAGAATTTTTTACATTCCGATATTGTTCTTGTTTTATTTGTGTTATTGTTATTCTTTTCAATTCATTGATTCTTCCACGTGTTCATTCCATGCTTTCCGACGAGTGCAATTTTCAAATTCAACCATAAAAGAAAGTTAGAAACCAAAGAAAGACTTTTCATGTCTCAACAAAAAATAGCATCAAAGAATATTTGAATTGAGATTGATCAATCACGATGAACGATTCTCAGAGTCAAACTTCATCATCGGAGCCAAACCCAGAAGAATTCCATCAACATCACCATCATTTTACTTCGGAGAGTATGGAAGAAAACGTGGATGATCAGGATGATTTGGAAATGAGAGAAATTTTGGAACATTTGAATGAAGAAGATACAGAGGAAGAGTTTGAGTATTATGAAAGAGAAAAATATATTAATCATCACATTGAGGAAAATCAAGCTCATGAGAATCATGAAGAAGAGCAAGTACAAAATGGAGAATTAAGATTTGTTTGTGACACTACCATTCCAGGTATGTTGAATGTTCGTACATTATGAATGGATTGATCCATGTTGGTCAATGGGTTATTATTATTTAAATTATTTACTCTTGTTGATTATTCCGAATAATCATTTCATTAATTTTAGGAGTGGCAAAGCACTTGAGAATGCTCGGAATTGACACATTGCATGACAATAATTACAGTCAAAATTATATTCTCTACCTCGCAAGAACTCAAAAAAGAATGATCCTTACATACAGCTTGAAAATGCAGAAAAAAATTCATCAAATTCGAAACAATCTTCAAAAAAAGAGAGAACGACTTGAGGAGTTGAAAAAACGATTGCAAACATTAATAGAGCAGGAAGAACAGGAAGCTCAGAATGGAAAGTCTACAGTTGTCGATAAAAACTGTCTCACCTATGATAAATGGAAAGACACACGTGAAAAATTACAAACACGAATTGAGCAATATGAAATGGACCTATCAGATCCTCTGTTGAGTTATCATTACGATTATTATCTTTTAAAAACTAAAGGAAGATACAACCAAATTTCAGAAGTTGTGAACCATTTCAAAATCAGATATGTACCTGAAAAGTTATTCACACGTTGTGCATCATGTAGTGGAACACTCAGAAAAATTGAAAATAAGGAATCTGTAAAACATTTATTGGAACGAAATACGTATGATGACAATGATCATTTTTCCATGTGCAATCGATGTCATCAATTGTTTTGGGGAATTCATATTGAAAATCCAACCCAGAGGGAAGCTGTTGAGAAAGCAATTGCATTTTGTAAGGAGTATTCGTATCATGGCGAAGAGGATGATGGTGTGACACTATCGAGTGCAAAGGACACCAAATCTGGCAGCGACAACAACAATGAAGCTATCACTAATACCTCCTCATCCGATCAAACATCAACATCAGTCACACCGAGTACAATGAATTAAATGCACCTCACTTGAATTTCATCTTCAAGGAACTTGGAACCTTGTAAAAGTTACTAACATTTAGAAGAAAAAATGTCTTCATCCCAACAACAACAACTACCCATTGTATTTCTAAGCCAATCTCCTGGTTCGATGGGTAAGTATGATACACTTGCAATTTTATTATAGCTAAAGAATGATACAATTGTGTTCTATTCTGTCCAATCAATAACAGAAATTGATGAATCCTTCAGTGCATGGCATGTCACTCACCTCACACCACTCCAGGACGAGGACATTTTGCATGTTGCGTCCTCCTCAAAGAATTCATTCATTTGGACAAGTAATGACAAAATTTACACCATCGGAAGACCCAAAGACACATCGATCGTTGTTGATGCTGTGGAGCAATCGAATCGAATCCTTAATTGCAAAGAATGGAATTGGAGAGAAGTGGTCAAACACTTTCTTCGTTATCATCCTGAAATGAATGATATTGTTGGAGATGTTCGAATGTTATCGATCAAAAACATTGAGGCCTCTTGTTATGCTGTATTTGTAGATTTGGGAGATTCCTTGTTTTTAGCGAGCAATGAACATAACCATACCATGTGGAAATTTGAAAAGAAGGTGAAATTATTTGTGACTTCTCCTTCGAGTAATCATGTGTTGGTTGTGTTTGGTAGGTTTTATTTGAGTGTTATTCAAAATTCATCCTTTTGAATTTGGGACTGTATTTCACAGATGACAATGAATTGATGAATATTGATAGTTTATTCTTTCAAATGCCTTCCGTTCAGAGTAGTGAAATTGATAGTCCCATTGCATTGACAGCCACTTCAGGTAAATCAGACATTATATTCACACAAACCAATAAGATGTTTGTAAGAGGTGACAACAAGTTCAATGTTCAAAATGGAATCAAAAGCAACTCGTCGTATCGCTACGTCGCCACTCCATTTGAATCTCTTTCTAAAGTGAAAGAAGTGAAATGTGGAATGTTTCACACTGCTGTTCTTTTGGAAAATCATGAAATTTACCTGTGTGGATACAATCGAGATGGACAATGTGGTGTTTTGGATTTGACTTCCAACTCGAATGCTCTCCTTTTTACAAAGTTGCATTTGAAAGATCGTTTCAATCATTCGATCATTCCCGAACACATCTACTGTTCTGCTTTCTCGACTGGATTTGTTTCCAAATATTCCTTCTGTCTCTATGTTTTTGGAGACGTCATCAAACATATCAATAAGAACAAACAAGGGCAAGTGCAACAACATTCCAACTCTTCATTGGAATACATTTTAGAATATAAAGGACCTTCCCAAACGTTGAATGATTCTCTCTCACGAGGGAATGCTGGTCAACAACAACAAGACGACGACGACCAGCACCACCATGACAACAACACTTCATCCCAATCTCGGACCGATTTCGTACGTGTGGAACCATTTGAAATTTATAACCCTTCCACTTTAGAGTGTCATGTCATGGGAAGGAAAATTCCACTCGAACCCTTTGGACTCAATTCTGTGAGTTTTGGATATGGCCACATTCAATGTTTTCGAAAGAAGGAATTTAAGGCAAGTTTAAATTACTTCAAACTCCATCTCCAAAAACTTGTTCATTCCAACACTAGTCTTTCTTTTCGAGATGTTGAAATTGTCGTTGCGGATAGAAATCATGATGAATAGTAAACAACCACACTGCAGTGAGGACAGTAGATCACAGCTTGTAACGAGAAATCTTTCCTATCATAAGTGATTCCAATAACACCATGTGCCTCAATTGATTCCTGGTCCTATAAAAACAATGTGCCTTTGATCTTTGTAAGTCTCTTGTTGTCACTAGAGATTACCAGTCCCTTTGGGAATTGGCTTGATCAAGCGAAGGTAATTTGAAGTGTTTGAATTCAAAATAAAAATGGGAAATGTCTCTTATCGTAAACCCTCTCAGAACAACCTTTCCGAAGAGGAGTTGAGAGAATTTTATAAATTGAATACTCGATTGGATGTGAATCGTTCGTTGTTTTCAATAGGGCATAACAGTAAAGGACAACTTGGGCTTGGAGAAGTATCAAACTGTAGAAATATTGCTCGTCCTTTTCCAGTGATTAACCCGAAAGGATCGGGAGCTTTGAACAAGCCGATCAAAATTGTGAGCTGTGGAGCCTATTATGTCATGATCGTTACAGTAGATAATGAAATTTATGCATGTGGTGAAAATTCTTATTCACAAATCGGAGTTCCATCAAAACAATGTGCTTATACTTGTTCATTGGTTCCGATTGAATTGAATTTTGAATTTCCGAAACAAGTCAAGGTATGAATTAGGATTCCATGAATGATCATGTATAATAATATTATTCAAACTCTAATGAACCAATTGAATGTAAACTATTATTCAAAATGTGTGTTGTGGAAACTACCTGCAGGTTAAAGATGTCAAGTGTGGCCAAGCATTTACCTATATTGTAATAGAATATTTGGGAGATCAATTATTGTTTGGATGTGGAAGAAATGTTGATGGCCAACTTTCCCTCCCTAAACAAATCAGTATTGACCATCCTCAAATTGTTGATGGCATGCTTGGTAAGAATATCAAGTTTCTGGAATGTGGATACGCTCATGCAGTTGCTGTCACAACCGATAACAAAATTTATGTATGTTTTTTGTCCATTATGGAGATTTAATTTTTTACAAATTTTGGATGTGATCAAGACAACTGGTGACAACAGATATAGGCAATGTGGTCATTCCTCTCCTGATAATATTTTTCAATTTAAAGAATTAGTTTTAACAAATATTGAGAACCAGAAGATTACAGCCATAGCTTGTGGATACTACCATACTGTAATTGTTGTGAATGATCGTACTGTCTATGCATTTGGAATGAACAGATGTTATCAATTTGGAAATAATTTAGAGGATGGACCTCATCTTTGTACAGAAATATTTAAGGCACCTCAAAACCAATACATCTTTAAAGTCGCTTCAGGACCAAGATATATCATCACTATCACATCTAGAGGAGAAATTTATTATGCTGGCAATGGAATCACATCACATAACTTTGAGCGCTTGACAGAAGTCGAGAAGTATATCAACAACAAAAGTGCGGTCACAAAAATTAGCAATATTGCATGTGGTGAATCACACTCAGTGATTGTCTGTGAAGGTAGACGCGTTTTCGTACGAGGTGACAATACCTATGGACAGTTAGGGATTGACAAACCGTATACTGAAATCGAGGAGTTGAAATTGGAACAATATGGACTAATGACAAGTTCCAAATCGACCATAACTTGTGTTGATGCTGGAGACTATTTCACATTCTTTGGGGTTTCCAACGCACTTCATGGTCATCAGATGTATAGCACTCTTAAAAAAGAAGATCATCCATTATGTGATGTGGTTATTGGGTTCCATTGCTGATTGATTCTTGAAAATGAACCCATTATTTGGTGCATAAATCATTGTGATATTTACAAGATATAGTGAAAAACATTTTGGTGTGAATAAATTTGAAACCATCCATTCTAATCTCACTCTCTACTTATTTAAATACTTTTCGACCAATTTCAAACTAGTATCCCACAATTCATTCTGTAATTGAATGGAATCTGCCATTGGATGACACGGTTTTTCCTTACAATCCGCATAATAGGCTCCTCCATGTAGTTTGTTTTTTTCCTCCAAAGCACAATATAAGGTCGTTTGTGCTCCATACACTGGCGTTTTTCCAAACAATGTTCCAAAACCCAGAAGTACATTCATCAAGGTACTGTGTCGACCAATATGAGTAGCAATGAGTCCAGGATGTAAACAAACTGCCATGCATCGATCATTTTGATTGGTCCTCGCCATCATTGATGAGGTTTTAGGATCACTTCCAAAAAAGGCAGCATTTGTTTCAAGAGCCTCTTGTTTCAGCATTCGATCCAACTTTTTAGTGAACAATACATTGGCAAATTTTGATCTTGCGTACAACACATGCGGATGAGTATTGGAACCTGTATTGCTCAAGACATCCTCCACTTTGAAAGAAGTTGGTTTGTAGTTTTCATGAGCCCTCGATGCCACTGTGATCACTCTTCCTTTCGACTCTTTCAATTGATCCAACAACAACAAGGTCAACAAAAAGTGACCCAAATGATTCACTGCAAATTGTTGTTCAATTTGTTGTTTCGAGAGCCCATGAGGTACATTTGAAATTCTGCATTATTAACCAACAGGTCACAATGTGAAAATTTTTCATGGAATTCGAAAGCAAATTCTGCCACACTTTGTAAATCATTCAAATCCATTTTCATCACAATCACTTGTCCCTTCTCCTTGTTATCATCATGATCACCACCACTATTTTTTGAGACTCGAATTTCTTGTTTCGTTTCCTCTCCCTTCTTCACATCTCGAACAGCCAACACAATCGTTCCATTCTTTTCATAGAGACATCGTGCTGTTTCATAGCCAATTCCACCTGGAGCAACACCTGTGACAATGATGACACGATTCTTGAGATTGGAACGATCCATCAGAGACTGATCGACCATGGGTCCATTGCAATAGCGTCGTAGAGAGGGATAACTTAAAGAACCTGCTGCTCCGAGAAGTAATAAGGAGGAAGAGAGGATGAATTTCTTGTTGTTGTTCATGATGTGATAAAACATTTTTTTTTGATGGAATTGGATTCTGAGTCTTTGAATGGAAATCATGAGCTTTAATTGGATCCATACTGCAAAACATGTTCAATAATCTGTACTGCTGAATGGTTCGTTGTAAAAGAGTTGTTTCAAAGTAATCGCAAAGTAATAAGTAAATAATAATAATAATAATTTTGATTATAAATTCGTCATCATTATAATGGTTTTGAAAAGATTAAAAAAATGAAACGATTAAGAAAAGGTCAACATCCATTAGGAACAAGTAGTAGTGTTCAACAAAAAGACGATTCCGATGATGAATATGGTGGAGTTTTTGCAAGAAATAACCATGCCCAACAAACAAAGAAATTAATTCCATCCTCTGTAATTCAACAACAGCAAAATCAAAACAAACAAATAGTGGCCAATGATGGAAAATATTCAAAAACGTTGCCTTCATCATCCTCAGCAGCGATGAATCGTGATGATCATTCAATGAATCATGTAAAATCAGTATCATCAACACAACAAAAACTTGTGGTATCAAAAAAGTATGACAGTACATCATCGGATGATTCATCAGAAAATGATGACAGTGATATTGAAGATCGTAGAGCAAGACTTCGAGCTCGGCTCCTACAAAAGCAAAAGGAAGAGGAAAATATTAGCAACAAAAACCAAACATTAAATACTTTGGACGCCATGTTGTTGGCTGGAGCGCCAGGCACCAAAATTGAAAAACAAACTGAACCTGTAGGAAAATTTATTCGGCCATCACAACGTGAAAGTAGTGATGACGATGAGGATTTAGATTCTATTGTAAGAGGGAAACAAGTGAAACCCAATGAATTATCTAAAATTGAACCTAAAAAAGAGATGGCAGAAGCAGATCGATCATTGTCTGCAGTCAAACATGAAAAAATTGAAACCTCTCCTCCAACAATCAATCGATCAAGCACATTAGCCTCTCCAGTGAAGAGAGAGCCAAGCAGTGACGAAGAAAGCTCTAGCAGCGAAGAGGAAGATATAAGGCCGGTCTTTATTTCTAAAAGTCAGCGAAGCACTATCAAAACTGAAGAGCAATTGGAAGAGGAAGAAAATAGACGTTTAGAACTTGAAAGAAAGAGACAAGAACAAAAACGCGAAACAAGTGAAAAAATGTTAGAAAAAGTTTTACAGGATGAGGAACTAAGCAAACGAAAAATTGTCAAAGCTGACGAAGAATTACTCAGCATTGATGATTCTGACACTCTAGATCCAGAATCAGAATTAATGGCATGGATTGACAGAGAATTCAAACGAATGAGTATTATGAAAGCTCGGCAAGAAGAGGAACAGCAAGAATATCAAAGAAAGGAAAAATCCTCACTTCTCGAAGAGGAAGAAGAGCGTGAAACACAACAAACCAAAATTGATTCTGAAGAAAAGAAAGCGAAGAAGATGCGATTTGGTCAGAGGTATTTCCATAAGGGCGCCTTTTTTATGGACAATGAAGAGATTGCTCAAAAAGCTGAAGCTGTTTACATGGAACCTGTAGAAAGAGATATGGTTGATTATGAATCCATGCCAAAGTTTTATCAGCGCAAAAATCCTGGAAAAGCACGCCAATCCAAGTATACTCATCTCAAAGATCAAGACACAACAGATTGGTCCTCTCCATGGTACCAGAAAGATCAAAAGTCAAAAAAGTAATCCAATCATTACTTGTGACATTCCCATCATTGATAAGAACTAGAATGATGCCGTAGTGGACTGTTTCTCCGTCCTCCCTTGTTCGTAATGCTCAATCTTATTTGAGCTAATTGAATTCTCTGTCAATCCATGGCCTCTTTAATGCAGCTTGTCACATACTGTACTCAGTCAATGGACAATCAGGATTATTGTTCTTCAGGCAATTGGTTCGGTGAGTTTCTCTGTAAAGAAGACGTATGCGAATTTTCTCCTCTGGATGACAATTGTTGAGTGAAATTTTGGTATTGTTGTTGCGTCATGATTGGAGGTCCGGAGGCGGTGCCGGAAGATTGAGAAAGTTGATGAACATAGGTCGAGTACTCTTCCTGAAATTGCTGTGTCGAGAGAGTGATCGCCAAGTTGTGCATGAGTATTTGTAAAATCTCCTTTTCTTGAGGTGATAACATTTCACTCAATTCTTCAACATTATATCTTTCAGGTTCAAACAAAGCTCCAAGAAAGGTGTAAATATTTCGAAAATTTGGCTTGTTCGAAGGTATTGATGAATGATCATGCACGTGAATTCCTCCGTTTGTACGTTTTTCTGAATTTTGCTCGTCCTCTGTGGATCCAATTAAATTTTCAATCTTTTCACATGAATCTCCTCTCTCCTTGATATTCTTTAATATTGACTCCAATAATGACTGCTTTTCCTCACTATTTTTCATTAATTCAACCTCCTCGTCCAAGGTTCGAGTCTGAGCTTCCAAATCTAACAAATCACATTGTTGACTGTAGGGAGTGCTTATGAGATTCATCTTGTCAAATTTTGTCATTTCAGTGCTTGGTGATGATGATCCAACAAATGTTTGATTCATTCTTCTTGTATGATTCATTTCTAATGTTTCTTTTTGCCATTGTTTAACGCTTTCGGGATTGGTTAAAAAAGCACTTGCAAGTGCCTCCGGTGTTGAAATGAATGATTCAGAATGATTCCGATGGCAATCATCATCAAAACACTCCATTAAATCATTCATGGCACTCTTATTCATTTTGAAAAATTCCTTCGCATATTCTCTAATATCATTCTTTTCTTTGGTCGGAATTAAATTTTGAATTTTATTCCAATCGGTTCCATATCGCTTTAAGCCTTGTAAAAATTGATCATGTTCTTCCAATGTCCATTGTTGTTGTTGTGATTGTTGTGAATCATTGGCAGTGATGATGACATTTTCCGATGATTGCATTTTTTTTGATTGAAAAAAATTCCGAAACCGTCAAACAATGTGTTGTTTAAACATAATGTAAAATCTCGCCCGTAAGCAACAATCGAGGGTAAATGATTGTTTTGGCAAAAAAAAGTCCTTATGTTTAATGGGGTTGCTTACGGGCAAACGTTTCTTACAGTCGAGATTTTACAGTAGTCGTAAACAAAGATCACAACAACCGCAATTGTATAAGTATTAAGAAATTAGAAACCAATCCTTTGCTTAGATGTTCACTTTACGAACTGTACAGTTCCTACTTGAGGAGCACCACACTCTCCACTTTGATCGAAATTCCAAAAAAGTCCATCCACCATTTTCATTACCCATTTGTCACCAACACATTGTTTCACTCGATCTTTTGCATCACCTCTTTTCCAATCATTTTTGTGATTTTACCAAATTCAATCTTCACCAACTCTCCATAAATTGCGTCTTTGAAAAGTTTCTCATTCACACCAAAAAAAAATTCAAGTATTACTTGACAATACTCCTCAAATTATTGAAACTCTTAAACACAATGCAATCATTTCTCAGATTTGGTCTTCTCGCCATTGTCGCAACTCTTCTCCTCTTCTGTTTGACCTTTACCAATGCTCAAGTGAGTTCCGCCTATAATGGTGCCTACGGATATCAAGGTGGAGCAGGACAAAATTATGGAGTGGCAGGTGGCAATTACAATTCCTATGCTCAGAATACTCAAGCATATAGTAATCAAGTGAGTGCTGTGAACTATCAACCCTACTCTGCCTATGGTGCGAATTATGTTGGTCCAACTGCTTATGGTTCAAATTATGGAGCTAATTATTACATGCCTTTCTATGGTGGATTGGGTTATGGTTATGGTGCAGCTATGCCTTTTTATGGAGGATATGCAGCAGCCATGCCTTTTTATGGAGGATATGGTGGATATAGATGGTGTTAAAATGTTTTATCTTTAATGGTGTTCATGATGGGGGTAGAGATGAGAAAGCTTTGAATGACACTTGTAGTTCCTGATAAAACAGTGAGCCAAGTCAATCATCAAACCCAAACAAGAAGAGAGTGATTTCAAATAAAAACATTTTGGTGACAATAATAATTGTTTGTCTGTGTGACTTTATTGAATGTGACAAATCATCTTTGATATTGTTCGCTTTTTAATACATTCCCACCACGAGTTTCTCTACTCATAAACTTCTGCAAACATGGTGGAGGAACGACCAAATATTTCAGGGCTATACATTTCTTCAGCCTTTGCAGGTGGAATGACAAAACTTCCAATACTTGTCGCACGAGCCATATAATTGAACGAGTAATTTCCTTCCCACACCAAACTAGAGAATGCTTCAACTCTTTCATCTCTAATATTTTGATGTTCGTACCATGGCCAGTCCCACCAACGGTGATGACTTTTAGCAGCCTGAGGAGCCCCTTTCAATTCAGGATTTAAAGCTTCCAATCCAGCAGGTAAAAAGTCCACCAATGCCACATGGTAACGCCGTGAAGTGGTGGTGATATTAATTTTCACACGAATCATTTCTCCAGCTTTGAATTTCCAACAATTTTTCTCCTTATCATATTGGGCATGAGATGCATCAGTGACACCTTCATAGGTTCTTTGGATTTGGAATCCATAATCTAATGGTGGTAGCAATAAATTCTTTGGTGCGTAATCCATTGCAAGTCGATAATAAAGTCTTCCTGGACCTTCCTTTGAGAGAACCAATGTCTTTGAGGTACCCTCTCCTTCTAACTGCATCATTGGAATGCTCAGCATATTTTCATCCTTATTGCGACCATGGAACTTTTGTTCGCCACAGAAATCATCTCCCAACCACATTTTGACAACGAATTGTGGAGTGACACCCTCAAACACATGGAAATAGGTGTTAAGAGCCAGTAATATGAACACATTTTCTTGTGTATTGCTCCATCTTCCTTTCTTTTTGTGAGCTAACAATCCTTTCACGACCTTTGCAATCAAGTCATTCTTTGGTGAAATGGTAATAAGTGCCTCCAAGCAAATTCCATCCACCTTTCTGTCGCTATGAAGCATGATTTGTTTGGAAGTTACATCATCTCCGTACTTGGTAACAAAGTTAGCAGTTTGTGGTGTTTCATTGATTTGCATGAGCATGTAGTTCAAAATTTCAGAGACAGTCGAAGTCACATTTGAACGATTTCCTAAAAAGATGGTAGTTGCTATCCATGCTAAGCAGTCTAATGGGATTCCACTCACACCACCACATTCCTTATATAAGGATTCAGCCAATTTGGCTGCGTTAGAATCTCCTAACAGTCCTAATACATAATACGCATATGCACGAATACTTCTCTTCGCTTCCTCTGAATAATAGCTGTAAAAGTAATTGTGAATATTTGAGAGAACTTTTGAAAGCTTTGTGACACAAGTCTCATTCAAAGTGAAACCTGCTTGCTTGGCTCTCGCAAAGGCATGTCCAACATGACAAGACAAATATGGGCTCGTTTCACAACCATTGGAATACGTCCACCATCCATATCCACCATTTGGATGTTGTCTTCCATACAGAATGGACAACATGCTTTCTAGTTTCTTCAGTAACGTGCTCTCATTTGGCATATCATTGGCCTTAAAAGCATAAAGAACATCTTTCAAGGCAACAATAGACAACACTCGACTTGACAATTGCTCAGTACAATCAAATGGATAATTATACAAATAAAGGAATGAATCGGTGAGAGAAGCAAGAGAGGTACTGCTGGTAGTAATTTGCAAGCCACCAAATTGTGGATACACTTGGTCGGGAATTTTGACGGGTTGGAACATGTTACAAGTGCCATCCATTTCTCCGTAGTGTGCAAAGGCCTCGGTGGTGGCTGGTGTGAAAACTCGTACTTCTTTCTCAACTGCATCCGAGAAGTTGATGAATGAATCGCTCACAGAAACACCCACTTGGAATTTGGCAACACCAATTTGAACGGCTTGCATTGGGAATCGTAGTTCTGCCCTCTGTAAGGCTGGAATGAGGACTCTCAAACCTCTCTTTGAGGAATCCAACAATTCCAAACCTGTATACGCAATAGCAATATGGACACTCAAATTGGCCATCGTTTGGTTTTGCAAGATACATGTAAATTCAGCACGATCTCCAAAATTTAAAAATCGTGGAAGTGATGGTCGGATGGCTAA
This sequence comes from Naegleria fowleri, assembly GCF_008403515.1. Classification (NCBI taxonomy): domain Eukaryota; phylum Heterolobosea; class Eutetramitea; order Acrasida; family Naegleriidae; genus Naegleria; species Naegleria fowleri. Next base: position 139,064 of record NW_025407941.1, on the reverse strand, counting down.
AGGTAGTTGTGCCACAATAGAGATTTCTGCCAATCCAAACAAGTCATCCCCTTGAATTGCAACAGCAGTCACTCTGTATCTAGTTAAATTATCTGGTAGGGTGAAATGCACTCGAGTCTTACCATCTGAATCAGTCACACTAACTGGGCTGAATACAGCAACAGGATTAAAGTTCTTTCTGAGAGCGATGGCTGGTTTTTTAGTTTTAGTAGGAGCCTCACCACCTTCATTTTCTTCAGGTTCACAATCGTCATACATTACACCATCTCCCTTTTCTCTGCTCATGCTGTTGCGTCTGGCATTAGAACAGCAAGATTTGCAACAACAGTCCAAACAACACTCTTCACATTCGGCACAGTAACAACCTCCAAAACCATCACGATCGTTATCATCTTCGTTCTCATCACAATCATCAGTGCAGTCGTTCTTTGCCTCTACATAAATATCGTCCAAATTATTCTTAACAAATACATAATCTCTGACAGAAAATTCCTGAAAACCACCGCTATAATCCATAATAAAGGAGCTCATAGGATTTGAAATTCGATAACCAGTAAGGGCGAGTACTGCTTCATCCACAGCAATGACGCACACCTCAGAATTTGCTTGAGGTATCTTTGTGACTACATCTTTTACAACAACATCAATAAATGTTGAAACTCCAGGTGTCACAAATTGCTTTTCTGGAATTGCTTCAACAATTAATAGGTGTTGTCTACGTGAAACATTCAGTCGACATTCACCTCCTCCATACGCTGGTTGATTAGGACTTGATGTACAGATATTACCAAGGGAGTCAACCCGCAATTCGCTTCCTTGGAGTGACACAGAGGCCATGACATTGGGAACGTATTCCTTCTTGATAGGAATTGTGAATTCAAGAGATCCAATGTTTGGATCAATGGTGATTGGGTAAGTTTCAGTTACAGAGTTCAAGCGAAGTGTGACAAGTCCAGTGGTAACTGAATCGAAAGGAGATTGAATGATAATTTTCGCTTCATCGCCAACCTCATACTCTGTCTTGTCTGGAACCATGAGGACATTCTGTTTTACAAGGCGACTTCCCACCACGTCCTTCTTACTCTTTGATCCTCCAGTAATGTACAGAGATCCAGAGCAAGTATTTGTCAAGTGAGACTCTGGATCCTTAATGGTCACAGTAAACACATAATTTCCACCCTTATCAAAGCTTACAGGATACTTGATGGGTTCCTTTTGAGATTTGATTGTGGTTTTCAAAACCTCCACATCTTCGTGAACAATCGAATAGCCTTTTTTCTTTTCAACCTTGGTCTTAACAACGAGCTCCATATCAATATTTTCGACAGTATTACCTTCAATATCACAGCATACAAGACAAAGGTTCACAGGTACTTTTGGTTTTGTGAATATCTTTTCCAATTTCAATCCACAATACAATCTACATGGATGAACCAAAAACGATGATGTGCTCGACATGGTTTGGCGATTAATGTCTTGTACAATAGATTCTACAGTGACATTGATTGGGCTCTTTTTTGGTCTCTCACTTTCCTTAAATGATATTGCCAGTTCGTGTTGGCCCTCTCCGTCAATGATTCCTTCGAACTTAACAGGAGGTGGAGGAACAAAGAAATCATTGCTGCTGCTATAACCATAATAGCTATAGAAGGGGTTGTAAATTTCTGTACCAAAGGAATAATCAGAGAAATTAGGAGGGGAGTAGCTAGTTTCAGATTGCTTGACAATATACTGACACTTTGATCCTGACAAAGAGCCTCCTGAATAATATTCTGCCTTTGTCTTGCAAATAGTAACACCATTCACCACATATCTCAGCTGAGGGATGGATGTTGAGGCTGTAAACTCTGGTGTTCTAAACTCCTCAACTTTGAAGGTTGTGTCCATACCTAGACTGTCCACTCTCAGTACATGATTTCCAAGATTGACATTATCTGGAATCTTGAATTTCACATCAAAAGATCCGCTCTCTGAAATGTTTAGAGTGCCTTCATGATACTTGGCTCCACGAGAGTCAGTTACTATGTATTTGTAAGTACCCTTCTTTGGAAGTTGCACTTTGTAGCGTTGGCCATATTGCTCAATCGTAATGTCACGAGCATAACCCTTAATGAAAATTTCCTCATTTGGTTTGTAGAGGCCTCGATCATTGAACATGTTATATGCCAACCATCCATTTTTCTTATTATAATACAGATACAAATCTGGAACAAAGCAACAATCATGACCTAGATTTGCAGTCATGGTTATTGGACCATCATAGTTGTGAGCAATGGTGGCAACACCAGTAGTGTTATTTGGCTTAAAATCGGTTGATATTCTTGACTGTCTGAAAGTTATTCCTTCCTTCAAAATAGAGCCATCACTCAAAGAGTTTGCCCAACAATAGATGTTGCCCCCTACGGCGTCATAAAAACCATCGAGTGCAATTTTGGTGACTTGATTCCAGGAAACAAATGTTGGTCTGTATCTCCAATCTCCATTCCAAGAGCTTTTATCAGGCTCGACAAACACCAACAGCTGTCCAAGATTTTCTTTTGGATATTGTAAATAGAGGGACAAATCAATTTCAGTAATTGTTGGTTCGTCTTGTTTTCCATTGGTGTTAATGGTTGAATCCATAACTTTCTTTCCAGGGAAAGTCTTTACAGAGTGTGAGTATGTATCCACATAGAACAAGTCGCTACTATAATTTGCAGGTGTCACTTGATACACTTGCACATGAATAGCATTCAGATTTACAGAGAATACAGAATACACAGGTTTCGTATTCACTGTTGGATCCAAGACAATGAGACCCGTCTGGAAGGCACTCAAGCTTTGAGCTGCACCTCCAACATTGAATTTAAATGTTCGATTTCCTTGTAATTTCTGTCCGTACACATCACGCATGTCTTCACTCAACTCGACCACATATTCTGTTCTTCCCAAAATCTTTCCTTTCACATACAAACTGGTCGAGGAGGGTTGAAGTTCAAATCTTTCAATGCTTGGCATTGCCTTGACATGAGCTTCTTGGAGCTCTTCATAATCAATACTATTAGAGAATACGAATTGGAAGGCTTCTAAGGGCTTTGTACCACCGTAGGTATTTTGGACAGTGAAAGGAGCATAATTTCGCACCGAGAAACTAATATCAGCCTCGGTTGGAAGATTGCCTTCAGATGAGGTGGCTCCAGCACGCAAAACAACTTGCACAGACTCTGAAAGTGACACTCTCTTTGAATTGACATCGATCATGAACCACAAGTGTCGATTGGGAGGAGCATTGTTCAAGCTATACATCACCTCCTCATAGAGCGAGAGATTTCGTTTTTTCATATTGTACTCATTCAACAAGTTCTCAATGAACTTTTTCACTTGCTCATTCTTATCGGAACGACCATCATTAAGCACCAATTGAGCTCTGTAACCACTATTGACGGCAATATGATTCATCAACACAGCAGGATCAATCTCCTGATCAAATTCCATATAGAAGATTGGAAACTCATTCAGAGGAACGATGGATGAATTTGGAACTCTTTTTAACATGGCCAATCGTGGTGATTCAAATGTAAAAACAACATCCTTCTCCATCACTCCACCAATGACAGACTTGACCTTGTCAGCCTTAATAGTGACTGTGTATCGTGTGGACATGTCAAATCGATACAAAGGTTCAAACAAGACAGTTCGAGTGCCCATCCACTTGAGTCTTCCACCATTCTTTGGCATGGGGTTAATTTCAATAAAGTCCAAAACATTCACGCTCTCTACATTCTCCACACTCGACAACTCAATCATGGGTTGAGAGAAGGTCATGCTGATATGAGGAACGGATCGATCCATTTTCCCTTCAGGCAAATATCTCAGCACTCGGAGAGAGGAACCATTCAAGGCTTCCTCCTCGAGTTTCAATTGTTCTGGTTTCTCCAATTGTTCGGGAGGAAAGATCTGATGAATGGTCTCAGCGGCACAAGGAGGTTTGAGAGATTTCTCTCTCATCATGAAGAAATCCTGAGAGTTATTGCTAGAGGCTTGAATGGGAGGTAAACGGTGAAGAAGATCATTGGTTTCTTGTTCCGAGAGAGGGTCCTGTGTGGTAGTGGTTGATGATGATGATGATGATGAAGGCTTTTTTGATGATGAAATAGCTGTTCCCAAGAACATCAAGGAAGAAACATCTTCTGGAGTGGGTTCACGGACTTGAAGGATCAATCCGCGATTTCTTGAAGAGCTGCTGCTTTCTACTGGATCATCACCGTAAGAAGAAGCTGGGTCCGAGTAGCAGTACTCTTCTTCATCTTCGTGCATGGGATCGAACATTATTATGTACGAGTGTCGAATAAATTGAAGAGATTTTGAAAGAGGAGTGAAATTAATGATTTTTCTTTCTTCAAGGAGCTCTTAGGAGCCACTTGTGAGCGTGTGTTAAGTATTGTGTGGATGAACTTTTTCTTCCTTTTTATTACAAAACAGGGACCAATAAACGATCATGAAGGTTACAATTCATGACATCATAGGCAACTTGTATTCATGGAATTGTTCGAACGCTTTTTTCGTTTGAATTGACAAACGAAAATGATCACAGGGAAGAATTATTTACAGATCTGTAACTCCGGAGAGACTTGATTTCTCGGAGATCTTCTGCATTGAATTCCATTACATGAAGGTATCCTCAAGAGTCAACAACTCTCGATATCTTCTTTTGACTGCTCTCAACACAGAATTTAAGACAATGTCCTTTGGTAATATGACATCACAATTGTCTGGGAACAAGACCGTTGGTCTCAAATTACAAGGAATTGGTCCACCATTAATCTCCATAATATCTGCAATTTCAACACTAGGAAGTGATTGCAAAACCTTAATACCATGCGAGGGTTGACACTTCAATTCATTCTCTTTGATGTGACACGTTGGTGGAAGGAAGAGTGAAGTGTCATCTCTGAAAAACATGGCATAATAGGCAGCACTTCCAGGATCAGAAATGTAGACGTCAACATTGGAAAAGTAATGAATTTGATCCTTAATGGTTGGAAAATCAGATAACACCAATGAATCAATCACTAATTTCTTCTTGAAGGTATTGACGAGTTTTTGAATGAATGGATCTTTTTGAATATTTTCTTTCAGATACTCGACAACTTCATCGACATTATGAATGGCTTGTCCGTGACGACCGGATGGAAGTTTTCGATTCATGGCAATTACAATATCCTTCTCCATGACATATTTCTTCATTTTTACAGTTTTTTCCGACTCTGAGTAATGTTGATCAAATGGAAAGATTCCCAAATTCTTGAACACAATGGTCTTGAGTTTCATGTAGAGACTTTCTTTTCCGTAGGGATGTGAAACCATGTTCGTAATTGTGTGACCAGCATAAAAATTGGAGAAACACGCTTGAAGAGTGACAGGTGCTTCTGAGGAAGCAGTTGCTGACTTGTCAAAATTATTTGAGCAAGGGGCTGGGAGAATTTTCCAAGCTCCATTTTGATGGCATCTTTGAAGAATGGGATTTTTGCTAATGAGTTGACCACCTTGTATCGAATATCGAGTAGCATGTCTTGGGTCGTATTCATAAGCACCCATCCAATTGTTGCCAGACATGTCAAAAACATCATCCAAGTACAAAATGTGATGATCTTCCCATGGACCCTCTGGATTGAAATTCATCATTAAACCTGTAATCATTCCAAGAGCTTCTGAAATGACGTGACCAACATTTCCTGATGCAAATCTTTTCAAAGCAAACAAGGGTTTGTCGTAGATTGTGAAATTCTCAGCAAATGCAATGGGTTCGAACTCTTCCTTGACAGCATTGGTGGTGACATTTCGAATCAATTTCCTCACATAGGCACGTTCAAATACTTTGGTCTTATCCTTTGTTGTCGAATATTTTAATACTAAATCTCCATCGACCAATTTAATGAAAAAGTTTCCTCTCTCGGACATGATGGTCGATCCTTGGACCCAAACCCATGGTTGAGAATTCAACTTTTCAAACATGACCTCTCCAACGAGTCGATCCGTTGATTGAAATAAGACAAACTCTCCTGTCGAAGTCATGCACAAGTTATTAATGTGACAAGTGGCCATTACAGTATCTTGTGGTGTATAAATATAGGGACCTCCTTTTGGGACCATGATGGGCATTCCTGCAACTTTACCATACCGATTGCATCGATGATGACCTAACAAGAGTTTAGTTTTTGACTTGATGGGTGTTTCCTCTTGTATTGTTTTTCCTATCACTTCATTGGTTGAAGGAGGATTTGAATTTGTTGATGATGCCATGGGTTTCAAATTCTTTCGGGCACGTCGACGCTTCATGGCAGCATCAATTTCAACCGAAAGTCTTGTTGACATGGGTTCTCTTGTCACATATGATGGAAGAGGGCCATTGGAAGATGTCGCTGAATGACCTGCTCTCATATCGTTCTTAGTGACAATTTCTGACAATTGACACTTATTCACAAACACACCACTCGAAACAAGTACCATGATCGTACAAAAGAACAGAGACAAAATCACAAACAGCATGACAATTTTCAGCGTGACAGGTCTCGCTGTGGTTGCCGATTGCAACAATTCCTCCATCAAAGAAGATGTTGTTCCTTTGGATGAGGACGTATTTAAAGGTAAGGTTGTATGAGGAGAAATATCAGAAGACATTCAATGAACTGATCAGCAGACCAAGTGATGAATCAAGTGACACTTGTGTTTTCACTCTTTTTTTTGTAGTGCAGAATGTGTGGGATTGTGGTGGAGAGAGTGTCATGACATTCATGATTGTTGAGGAGAGAAGATATTGAAGTTGTATAATCTACAAGTTCAACAACGATCATCCATGAAGATAAAATCCAAAAAGAGAGAAACCGAGCAGAAATTCATCATCTCTCTCTCGAGTTGCATACAACTTGGAATGTTTGGAGATATTGGAAGGAATTGAACAACAATTCAGAGGTTGTTTTACAGTTGAGTTATACATGTTTTGGAATGTATCATGTTGTCTTGAATGGAAGTGTTTCCAGTGGTCTCATCTCACTCTGGTTTTGGCCTTATTCAATCCTCTTTTGTTCACCCCGACTAGCCGTTACAAATCTTTCGCGCGTTCTTTGATTAACTGCCAAATGTCAAATTTAAAAAATCATGTAAAAAAAATTAATCCTACTGGATTTGTGAAATCAATTCTCCTCCACCTTTGTCGTCATCATCAACCATATCCCATACACACACTCTCCCATGAAATCCTTTCTCAGTAACCTTTTCAAAATCAATTCCACCTCCACAACCACCACTTCCACCTCCACCACCGGATCCTTCACCACCACTTCCACCGTTCAATCCAATCGCAATCATCATCACCACCAACGAGCTTCTTCCTTCATTGACCACAAAAAGACCAAACATTCCAATCCATCCTTAGAAAATGGAGCTCTCGAACAACAACAACATTCCTCTCCACTCAAACGAAAGAGAAATTATTCAAATGACACTCTCCATGACATGTTGGAATCGTATTCTCCACGATCAGAATCTATTGCAAGTTCGTTAACGACTCGTGGTGGTGGTGATGGTTGTGATGGTAATTGTGAAAAATCTCTCTTGAAAACTCCAACGACTCCAGATCGATCCAAACAACTCAAATTGACTCCACCCAATGAGAGAGGAGTGAGAAGACAAGATTCATCCATTATTGAGGCGTATAATCCAATGCAACAACAACAACAAGGTGGAAATAGATCCTTCTCGTCCAGAAAATCCTCTTCAATGATGAATCCGTTGGGAGTGTCAGATGTCAAGGGAATGGATAAGCATGCTCGAGAACAAAACAGCCTCAACAACAATAGTCAAAACTTGAGCGCTTCTAAGCATGTCCATGGTCGTTCCATGTCCTTAAAATTCCTTCCTGGACAACTTTTAGGTAGAGAAGATGCTTCAAACTCTTCTTTACAATCACCTCGTTTACCTTCTTCTCCAACGACTTCAACCAAACAACAAACCTCACCTGCCAGATCGAATTCTATCAGTTATAATCCATTGGAACAATTTCCACAGGCATACAAAGGTTTGGAACCTTTTTGTATCGAAGCCTCACTTGCCAAATTAGGTAAAAAGTTCAACGAAATGATTTACAAGCAAACAGAAAGTTGGATTCAAGCTTCGAATGGAGAAGAAGAGTTTAAGAATGCGAGTACCAACATGAAATTCACGAGAGACTTACTTCGAATGTCTCACTGTATGAGCATCGATCAATTCGAACCTGTCAATCCGCAACAAGCGCACACACGAGTTCTCTCTAACACCAATTTGTCCACTTTACACACAGATAAATTCAAGAGAATTCATGATTTTTCTCAAATTGAAGATCCCACTTTAAGAATGATTGAAATTATTAATGCCACTCATCATCTCTTTGAAAAGTCAGATGCCAACAAGAATGGCGGTAAATTCTGCACTCTTGAGTGTTATCAAGACTTGACGAATACATTCCAATCACAAAATGTTCAACCCGATGATTTGGTCAATGTTTTTAGAACCTTGTGTGTGAAGAGACAACGTCATCAACCAGCTGCTGCCTCAAGTCAAATGTCATCCGAAACAACATCAAGCACGCACCATCAAAGAACGAGTTCTTTCAATGTAATCACACCACCAGAAGAAAAACCGCATCCCATGCTTAAAGTCTTGTGTCTGATTGATCAATCTGTGGTGGTTGGAACATTGGGTCAAGTCGCTCAGTGCATCATGACTCTCAAAAATAGTATTTCACAACTTCCTCAAAAGGAAGCTGCCATTACCATCGATCAGTTTAAGGATATTCGTGGAACATGGACGGTGACCTTTAGAGATTATGGCGACAAGTTGAGTGTTTTGCATCAACGAACCGATTGCATGTTAACCAAAAATAATCCAAAATTATTTTCTTCATCGATGAAAGGTCCAATGAACACTTCAAACAACAACAACAAACAAGGACCACCTCGATCCGAATTTTTGGAATTGTTTCACATTACATGGCAAGTGGAGTTATTTTTCAATTCTCGTGAAAACCCTCAATTCATTCAAGCCATTGAGGTTTCATTGAGAGACATTGATTGGACTTGTTCTGGTTCGAGAGATCTTCATGATGAGAATTCGACCTTTATGATCTTGTCGCCTGAACAGAGATTTGAAGCTGAAAGAATTTGTCGTCTCTTCTTCTCTGTGAAGAATGAGGTGAAACGATTCAGTGGTGGTAATCAAACGAGGACGAACTCAGTTCTCACACAACCAGTGAAATGTCGAATCGATATTATTCCACCTCATGTTCCAGGAGTTCCATTGGTTTCTCTAAGTAATAGCAGCAACAACAGTAACAACAACACTCATCACGGATTAACTTCACCAAGACAAGGTTCAAGTGGTTCCTTGACAAGTCCTCATAGAAAAGCCACTCCTTCCTTGCGTCTCAATTATAATTGGTTCACCAAATTATTCTCTTCCAATTCAAACTCGTCTCAAGTAGAAGATGTGTTGGCTGAGTATGTGGTTCCAACAAGTACTTCTCTGAGATAAATAAAAAAACAACTTTATTTTCGTCACAAAAGGCAGCTTTGTTGAACATTGAAGAAAGAAATCGACTCTTGTCATCTTCTGGGTGGAGAAAGTGTGTATCCGGTCAAACAGCAAGATGGTTTGGTAGAAACGAGTGCAGTTGTGCTGTTGCTAGAAGGAAATTCATCATCTGTTGTTGAAGATTTCATGGATTTGTAAAAAACTCTCAACAGAGACAATGTGAAATTTGGTTCTGTTTCAGTTTTCATTCCAAAACTTGTGGTCAATGAGCCAAATTCTTTAATGCAAGATGAAGAAGGGAAGTGTAGAATGACAAGTTTGTCATCGTTAGAAATGTTGTTCTGAATGCTTGTCAAATCAATTCTGGTTCAAACAATTTGAAAATGAGAGAATGGAGTATACACATACATGACGGCAAATTTCGTTGAAACTAATGTCACACAATGACTATTCCATGTAATACTTACTCAGTAGATGGAGTTAAAATTTCCTCTTCGAAAATGGCATTGAACAATGCTTGTTTTAAGTCTTCACTAATGTTGCTTTCAGACTCCGCAGATGAACTTTTCGACAATAATTTGTACCATAACGATGCAGAAATTGAAATCCACGTGCCAAAGTGTCCATAATTAAGGTAGGGAGCAAATGCTTGCTTGATCTTTGTTCTCTTCTTTTTCTTTGTTTCTGTCGCTTCATAGAATCGATTATGATTAATGACGGACATGATATTCAACCGATGAAGCATGTCAACGACAAAGTGTTGTTGGTTACACTTTTTGATGTCGAATTTTCTTGTAGAATTCCACTCTGTGCAAACCTTTGACACAGTTGTTAGTAAAGCATCAATTTCATAGAGCGTATAAATGGTTTCAATTTCAATAAATTCCGAGTTGGTAATATCCTTTCTTCGAACACAAGCCACACTTTGATCGTTCCATTCAATGCAAAACAATCCAATGGCGACAGAAAAGTAGAAGGCTCCTACTGGGTATTCTTCGTCCTTGAGATCGCTTCTATAGTTCAATAACAATTGAATGGTAATGTATGGCTTTTCATTTGTGCTGTCCAATGCATGGATATCAATATTTTCTGGGTTTAAATAAATATATTTAAATCTTTCAGGTATTGCCAAATTTTGGGCAATTTCTTCAATTTTTTCATTCTCATTGGAACAGCTCAGTTCAATGGCTTTCAATTTCTCCAAAATATTCTCGACATAATGGCTTTCTTGAGCAGAGAGTTTGGTAAATTTGGGAAGTGTTAATGAAAAGCCTTCACTGTGACATGCTGGAAATTCAATATCTTTGGCAAGACACGAGTCCTTGTCAAATTTCGAAAAGGGAATTGTCTTTTCAGTAAATATTTTTCTCTTTCTCTGTAAAAAGCTTTCAATCAATGAAGCATTCACTTCCACATGTTTGGCTGACACAGAGGTGGTTCGGGATGAGGTCGGAGATGATACATCCTCTTCATCGGAGTTGCGAGGAGAAGATTTGTTATTGGAATCATCGTAATTTGTACTTTGAGAGAGATTCTTATTGTTGAAATCTAAATCGCTCGAGATTGTGCGTTGCTGATATTTTCCATTACTATTGGCATTACTTTTCGGTAAATTCTGAAGCGCTTGAGTCATATTATCCATGCGAACGACATGAACCGAATCAGAACTTTGTAAATAATTATCAAAGTTATTATTATTACTGATTTTCACAGACTCATAAATCAAGGGATAATCACCGGACAATGCATTGAGAACATCCACTGCAGAATCGTTGGGCAGTACCACCACCAAATCATGAAGAGTGAGTTTTGTAAAATCAAGCACTTCATCAAAATAAGAACTCTCTCTTACGGCTGTTGGAGGTAGTGTGTTTGTGGTGTGTTTGTAGTAGTGGTGCCACATATAAATCATCATTTAAATTATTATTGAAGGATACGAACAGTTTAATTATTATTAGATCATCAAAATATATAGATTTTAATGATTTCAAACAAGTGTACATACAGTCAACGATGAAATCATTAAAATCCTTCTCTTTGAGCCATTTGACAAAATCTTCCTTCTTCCACTCTTCAATGGGAGGTGCTTCATGAGATTGATCATCACCACTCCGAGAGCCAGCAAAAAACTCTTTGAGAAATCTCTTCATTTTTTACCGGAGTTTAGTTCTGTTCCGACTTTGTATCGGGGTTATTTACTCAATTTAAATTGTTGGAAATAAAAATTATTGGTGATAGTCGGGATTGAACCGACGACCAATGGCTTATTAGACCAACGCTCTACCGACTGAGCTATATCACCTTGTGTTATTTAGACATGTTAATAAGTTATCTTACATTGGAGGATTGTTATGTCAGCTATGTATAAAGAATTATTTCTATTATTTCATGCGGTGAGGTGACGATTTTCAGAACATTGAGCAAGTTGTTGTGATCAATTGAGAATTGTGAAAAATCAGTGTCGAATGTAATCATTGATGACAAGTTGGTCTCATTGAGTTCTGAGCTATTGCATGTCTCTAACTGATATCATTTTGTAAATAACATCAACTTGCATCTTCGAGTGAAAGAATCACTGATCGTAACAAACAAAAACAATGAAAATTAAAAGGAAAAATGCAGCGATCCAATAAGAAACACAAACGAGGAAATAGTGAAATTTATTTGGTGAACATTTCTAACGTCTATGGCATCTTAGCGACATTCAGAACCATCATGACATCTTCCACAAAAAATGTCTTGGCTCCAAATCATCCATGGTGATCGTGATAGGTGCTGTCAAACACACTCTAAAACCTTCTACCTTCTTCTCACCGCCTTGCTATTCCTCTCCATGGAGATCACTGTTATTCATTCTCAACGTTTCCAACCACAATCACCCAACACACTCCTCCAAACATTCTCAAATGTGAAAACACTCAACTTGTTGTCAATTCTCTCGGACCCCAAGTCATCACAAGAAATTCTAAAAACCTCTCGAGTCATTGGTGTGAGTGAGTATGTCTTCTTGTTTGTGTGGAGGAACAAGTTCATGCAACGATTCAAACACATTGTTCAAAAACCAGAGACTTTGAACGATTTGTTTGACAAAATTTCACCAATGATGACAAACGATTCCTCCTCTAACTCCTCTTCATCACCTCCCATCTTGGCCATCTCATCGGACAGTTCTTATTTTAGAATCTTCAATGAACCATTCATGAAAAGTCAATTTCCTGGAAATTACAACATCAAAACGAAGGCAATATCATCGAATCGGGATTGTTTGACTGGAAATACCATGGTGGATGTCGATGCATTCATTCAGACATCATCGCCGAGTGTTTTCAAAAGATTCAAAGATAATGCAGAAATTATAGACCACACTGGACAATGGACCAGTTTGCAGGATTTATGGATCTATCCCTTATCTCCAAGAATTGTTTTTCTTTTACCCATTGTAAACCCAATGGAGAGTTGGAATGAAACACTTGTGGTCTCCTTTTTGCAAAATGCCATTCAAAATCAAACAAAATATTTGAACATTCCTCAAGAGTGTGGAAATGAGAATATTTTGAATCGAGATTCTGCTTGGATGAAATATGGATTTTCATTTCTAAATTTTACACCATACGATATGGATGTCTTTGGAAAATTGTGGAATGTATCGATTCTATACGATCAAAAGTACCTTTCTCAAGTCTTTCAGAGTGGAGAATTAGGAAGTGTCACATTCAATCAAACGATCGATAGTGTTCTCTCGATGATTTCTGCATCGAATTGCAACTATTGCCCATACTCAATTTGTATCGATTTGGATGAACAAGACTATGCAAGTTACATTGCTATTGGAATTACTATTTTATATTATATAATATTCTTTTCGACAGGAATGTTTAAAAACTATGCCATGAAGCGACGATTGATATTACCTTATTTACCCATTTTTGGAATTCTTCGAAATTGGAGTAATACTTCTCTCTCACAACGAGTTTGTTTTTCCCTTTTCAGAATTGTACCACTAGGTTCTGTTCTAGTCGTTGTAGCTGTTTACTTTGCCACAACCATTCGATTCTTTTATTTAAGAAATTTATACACATTCATGACCAAGACCACATCGAGGGATTCATGGACCAAAGTTCACAGAGTTATGGGTTCGGCTCTAGCTGGAATTTTACTCTCGGTGTTGGCTGCTCTTGTATTCAACATTGTTGTGCTCATTCCCATCTCTTCGTCTCTTGTGGTGATGGAAATTTATCAAGGGATCAATTATACTGGTGTTGCTGTGGTCATTCTTGCAGTATTGATGAGTACAGGCACGTTTATTGTTGATGCCATTTTGAATAGAACCAATATTAAGAGATTTGGTATTTACAAGTTTTTACTTTTTGATGATCCTTTCTATTTGAGAATTGACCTTATTTGTACTGTGTTGATCTTGTTGTTCTTGATTATTTATATAATTACCAGTACCATCGTTGGTGTCGTCTATGCAGTGATGGATGTATTCATTTCCATTTGTATTATACAAGTGTGTGGTGGAAATGTAATGCTGTTGGAATTGGCCAAACATGTCCTTTTCAAAAAAAGAAAGGCAGAGAATGGTGAATTGGAACATCTCATGAGGCACAATAAGGAATTTTATGCTCTCATTTCAGAATATTCTGCTAAGGAATTTTCCTATGAAAATATTGCCTTTTTTTGAGTTTATTTATGATTATAAGACTGGAAAAAGTATGGATTTAAATACAATGAAACTCATGGAACAACAATATGTGTCACCTTATTCGAAATATGAAGTGAATTTACCATCACAAGTGAAAAAAGATTTGTCCGAATTGATTCGTCAACTCAGCAATAATGAGCTCAATGAAAAAGAGATGAAAGAAAAGAAGGAAAAAGTGATTCTCTCTCTTTTTGTTGAGTTGTTGAAGAATCTTTCTGACACGTATCATAGAATGCAGCAAACAAAGCAATATTTGAACTGGTTGGAGGTGTATAAGGTGCAAAAAGAAGCTCATGTGGTCGCTCTGGAATGATTAATTATTACTTGTCATGGATGAAACTCTGAGAGAAGGGCTGATTCTTCAGAATGGTTCGTTATTCATAAGAGATTGTTTCTTCTCAAATTCTTGAATGATTAACAATTCAAAGTTCAAAGTTGCCACCAGATGATGTTCATTGAATGCCATGAACCTTGCATGCATGCATTCGAGCCTTCTCAATAAGTTTTTGTCTGAAATCAAAGTGTCGACATCTCAACATTTGACGGTCGGTTTTCACATCCATTCAGAGAATTCGTGGAGGCTGTGGTGGTGTCACATAAAATGTCCCTTGTTGATACATCCATCCTTCTAAGGTGATAAGTGGTACTATCATCTGCCGCACATTAAAAAGGGCTGTCTCGGAATTTGCATGATTGGAGTAAGAGAATGAATTTTCTTTTGTTATGAATTAAAGAGAGTCGTATTTTCTTACTCCCTATTATTTCGACCAAGTTCAAGCCATCTTTTCAAATAAAGTGTCCCTGCAGAAAAGACCATTAAAAATTTTATTGAGGAAATTTAAATAGATTGGATTGACTGATAGAAAGTTCAAAAATAATCGCTGGAGCAATCCGATCCAATCCGTCGAACCTGTTTAATTAAATTACCTCATTGAAAGTTTGATTGACCCCAAGTGGGATCGGTATTACAAAAAAAAATCTAATTAGTTTATTGTTAGCACCATTGGTGCTGGTAAATCCGTGAGGATTGGGGATTGTTTTTGAAATGGTTTTTTGAATCTTGAGTTTTCATAGTATTTGGTGTGACATTTACCAACTAGTAAGGTGAGAATTATTTGGATTTCAGGCCAATTTTGGTAAATATTTGGTAAATTTTTAAGGTTGAGTATTTGAGTATCTCGAATCATTACTCCGTCATGGTGGATATGATGAAAACGTTTCTTCTATCACAGTATCTTGATTCTTGATAATCGTGGGCATTCCCCAATCAGGGAGAAGCAAGTTGGCTACAAAGGCAGTTTTGGAAGCATATCCTCACGAACTTACACACATGGATATTAGAAATTCTCCTTTTGATGATGTGCATGGTTTGGAGGAACGATTTTCGAACAAAACTTTTGATGTCAATGATGCAATTGCGAGTATTATTCGTGGATTAGCCAAGACATTGAGAGGAGAGCTAGATGCGCTTGAGGAGGTCACCAATGACACCAAAAACAGAGAGCAAGAGGCATCAGAGTCCTTAAATCGATTCAAAAGAGCTCTTCGAAGATTTAAGGAAGTGGTGATTCCTGCCAATAAGCCTCACCTATTTTTCGTGAATCATATGGAAGCATTTTCTTCTTTAACCAGAGATGTTGTGGGTTTACGAGCATTGGAATATTTCATGTTATGGTTAATTAACTTAACTCGTGATTATCGAAATATTAGGTATGTGTGTGGTGTGATCAAAAAACAATCATTCCCTGAGTTGTGATCATGAATTAACACAATATTTACAGAGTATTATTGACGTGCTCACCCTTATTTTACTATGATTTCATGATGGATATTCCATTCAGAGATAATTTACAAATCATTGGTTTAGGTGATTTACCAAAACATGAGGCTCAGAGTGCCTATGAAAAATTTGTTTCCTCTTTTTCGTGCCAATTTAATTCAAAAGAAAAACCAATTCCATCTCCTCCTGATTTTGAGCAAGTTTACAGCATTTTAGGAGGAAGACTTCATGATTTAAGCAAATTTGTTGAGCTTTACTACACCACTCAACAAAAAGTAGAAGATTATCCTGATCTAGGTGCCACTATATCTAAATTCTCACAAGTTCTATATCCAGAATTGTATGGAAAATTACTGAGAGCGCAAGTTTCATCTCCTGTTTTATGGGAAAAGGAGCATGTTGTCACTGCATGGAAAATGCTTCTCAATGCACCCAATCATGTCGTTCCATACGTGAAATTCATTGAACAAATTCCTATGAACATTTTTTATTCGATGCTTCGGTATGGACTTGTTTTATTTCGACCTCAATCGAGCGGATATTGTGATTTTGAAATTTGTAAAAAGATGGACACAGTTACTTTTAGAAGACCACTGGATAAAATTGCTGCAAAAAAAGTGCTCGAAAATTTGAATGAAAACAGCCTCAATAGTGGATTTTAAGAGTTTCCACTCGGAATAGTTGACTTTTTTGTGAGAAGTGACTCTTTGTTGAGCATTATTGTGGCAATATTCATTGAAAGATTGGAGATAAATCTTGAGTTCTTCTCGTACTGTCTAAGTTCACTGACTAATTATCTAAATATAGATTGATTCAAATGGTGAACAGTCTTGAAGAAAACTGAATTTTTCAACTTTAAAAAAGAACTACACCAGCGCACTTGGCCGCTTGTTGAGAATACAACCCCAATGATGATGGAGCATTCAACTTCTGCAACCTCCTTTTCAACCATGACCACCAGCATGACATCCTCATTGTCTACCCTCACAGTATATCACATTGCTGTAGTGGGCTCAGAAAATGTTGGAAAATCGGCGCTCACCATTCAATACATTCAACACATCTTCACTGAGGAATACGACCCAACTATTGAAGACTCTTACACGAAACGAACACGAATTGATAACAAGGCATGCTTGTTGGAGATTGTCGATACATCAGGTCAAGACGAATACAAGATTTTACGAGACTCATACATGAGAAGTGCCTCTGCTTTTCTCTTGGTGTTGAGTGTGACTGATCGAAAGAGTATGTATGCCATCCGAGAATTTCACGAACACATTTTACGAGTGAAGGAACACGAAGAGAAACCAATGGTTCTCGTTTGTAATAAGTGTGACTTGGATTCACAGCGAGAATGTTTCATGCAGGAAGCGAGAATGTTGGCAAAGGATTTGGGAATTCCTCACGTCATTGAAACCTCTGCCAAAACGAGATGGAATGTCAAAGAGGCATTTGAACTCTGGGTACGAGAAACTAGAAAAGCTTCTGAAGAGGGCCTCCAGAGCTTGGCTCATCCTATTGGAGAGGGAAACATCTTGAAGACGAGATCCAAGCGCAAATTACGACCATGTGTGGTGATGTAAATATGTTTTTGAACCAACTTGAGTTGTCACTTTCATCAATTCCCTCCAATCCACATACTTGATTCCAAGAATACCGAGATTCAAACACTGTTGCCACCTACACACATTTCCATCCTTCCATTTTCGTGGTCCTTTGTCTCACCACAAGCTGTTTTGATCTCTACCATGCTTGTCTATACACAGGTTGGGACTGTTTGGATGCAAAGCGATTATTCCACCAACTATTCTTGGAAAAAGACAAAAGAGTTTGCAAACAATATTCCAACAAGAACGATCAATGGTGTTGTGTGGGATTCTGTTTTTAACTATATTTTGACCAGTGGTCCAAAAGGTGACATTCGAATTCTTACCAACCAAGAAGGAGAATCGGTTAAACACTTGACTCTTGAATGTGTCAAGTTACATGGAATGTGCATCAATGAAATGACAGGAGAGCTTTATGTGTGTAGTGGTTATGATGTCACCATTTTCAAGTAAACTTTGTTGTTGAGTTAAATATTACACCACATGTGTCGATATGTATTTGCTTTGTGTGAATGAAATTTCAATATTGAAATCGTCGTTTAATGAGCTAGCTCATTATAGGTGGAATGCATTATTGTTGATAACCTCTTCGGACATCCAACGATGCAGAAGAGGAATCTACTGCTGTTAGGATTGGAACATTTTCTTCATTTCTCAACTTTTGTTCATCTCTCAACTTGACAATATAATAAATTAAGAAATTTACAATGCCGACAGCAATCGCTAAAACCGCAATAAATATTCCAACTGTGAGATATAAACTCACATAGGGCACTTCTGAATCTGAAATGTAAGAATCTTCATATAGATTATAAACTCCAAATACTCGTTGATTGTAAAAATAGGATCCTGTGAAATTGAAATTAATTTCATCCAAACAAGTTCGATTCATGAGAAACACATTTGGATGTTCCATAGTGATGAAATTGACCAATAATTGCATTCCAACAGGAATAAATGACTCTCCAACAGTTGGACTCGATTCCAAAGTGCCATGAACAGAGAATGGAATAATCACAAGATCATGTGAATTTCCACCAATCGATGCATTAAGTGCCAATGCTGACCATAATGGAGTATTTGGATCTAAATTACCATTTAAGATTAAAAGAGGAGTGTTGGTGGTGAATTTTTGTTGAAAATAATCAGCATCAAGTGTGTAGGTGGGCCATTGAGTAACATCCAATCTGGATGCAAGAGAAACTCCAATTCCACCCATTAAAATTTCTGAGCTATTGAACTCGTTCATTAATTGTTCCAATTTCACATTTGGATCCCACATTTCAGAAAATGCAATATTGTATCTAAGAACAAGTGACATGAGAGGTACCTTTTGTGTTGTCTGAGTCGTAGTCGTAGTAGTCGTAGTGGTGGTTGTCATGAAAATCTTCTTGATATGAAGTAAAAATGGAATATCTACATATTCATCGCATCGATCCATTCGATAAAAAATTGCAGGAATGAGCATTCGACCATATTGATCTGAAATTAAATGATCAAAAATTCCTTTCCATTCTAAAAGTGAAATTCCTTCTGAAACTGGTCGACAAGTATCGTTCACATAGACACTTCTCAATATTTGGTGCATATAGGAGATTAAATTTCCATCATTCTTTGAATTGAAAACTTTTTCAAACTTATCTTTACATTCATTCTTGAAATTTAAGTAAACTTGTTTGTTGTGAAGAATGGAAGTGTCACGACCTTCTTCCACAAATTGAGAAGTTGCAATTCCAGAGAAATTTCCACCACAAAGTTGCATGAAAGCATTTCCAACTGCTGTGAAATCTTCATCAAATAAATTGAGGGTAAGACTTCCTGTTTTCACTTTTTCGTTCATTCCCATTGGAGCTGGCTTTCCAATGACATTGACAACTCCGTCCATGATGTACCCGGAAATTAAACCCTCATTACCAGTCAATTCTAAATAACGAATCATTCTGGAAACCCAAACAGTACCATACGATTGACCCAATACGAATACTTGTTGATTTTGAGGAGCATTGATGGATTGAATGAGTTTGACCATATCAATTCCAGCTTGCTGTTTGAAATTTCACGTTTGTTGTAAAAGCAATTCAATAATAAGGCAATATTGACCAAAATTATTTCAAGATCGATTTGGGTGCGCATCACAGTGTCACATTCTCAGTGTGACCATTGCACCATTGCACAAAAACTTACCTTTGAAGAAAAGAGATGAGTTTTTCCAGGCCATTCATTTGCAAAAGCTTGAGCACATCCATTCTTTGTCCATTCCTTTTCACTAATAACAACTCCTTCATCACTTCCTGGAGTTTCTGCTTGTGTTGTGACACATGTGACACGACTGCTTCGACCAACTCCTCGATGATCTGTTGTGTAAACATCGAATTGACCACCTAACAATTTTACTAACAAGTCCATATCCAAATCAAAAACATTGCTGGCCTCTCCTGGGCCTCCAGCTAATAGCCATAATGCACGAGGAGCATTCTTTGTGGAATCGGCTCTCATTCGCTTGACAAATAATTTAATCATTTCGGACTGAGGTGCGGAGTGATCGAGTGGAACATTGATTTGAGTACATTCGGCTTTGGTTCGATAAGTTTCGTTTTTGAGAGAATCTGTTCGTCATCATTAGAATTATTATTTGTGAATTGTGTGAATTATTTAACAAAAAAATTGAAATCATAAAAATTGGTGGAACCGTGTTGTTGTTGTAATACCAAAAATTAATAAATACATGTGGTTTGAAAATCATGTAGTTGTTTCCATATTTTGAATTTAGAATATGGACCAACTATTATTGAGTTTGACATCACTTACTCATGTAATTGACAGCATCAATCATGGTAAAATATCGACGAAATTGTTGATCATTCAAACTTTGATGTGAAATATATTTTGTATTTTCAACAATTGAAAAATCCTCGTAATGATTACAGACATTCCATTGAACTCCATCGGAGGCCATGATGATGCTCGTATTGATAATATTGATGATGATAACAATGATGGTCGTGATTAAAATAAAAGTTGTTGTTTTCATTTTCGTAGAGTTTATGGGTGATGAAATTTATGTCTCTCCTAAAAATTCATTATTGAACATTCACTGTTGGCCAACACAACAAGAGAGATTTTTTTGGAGTTCATGTTTTGGGTTCAGCAGGGATGAATAAAGACTTCATCAACAACTGTACTAATAAGGAACAAAGAAGTAATTACCTCTGAATAGGATCGAAGAGGTTTGGATCTTCGTTAAGAAATGATGTTGCCATCATTTCTTCATCTGATATATCACTAATGTCAGCATCACCAATATCAACACCATTTTCCAAATACGAGTTGACAAAATCCCTCAATACTTGATAAGGATCAGTACTTTCTACAATACCGTTCAGATATGCCTTAAATGTTGGATCTTGTTCAGAGATGTTTTTCCAAATATCAAGGGCTAATTGAAATTTCTCTTGATGTTTCAGTTGGTTAAGTTTGGATATTAACTCCAATCTTTTTTGTGGGTATATCATGGCATAAAAACATTTCAATAAACTCCCTTAGGCCTTATATTCAATTCCTTTGTTGTCAATCCAATTTCTCACATATTCTTCTGCACAAAAAGCTGCTGTTCCTGCGAATCCTTGAAAAAAAGATTCGCGTTCTTCAATAGCGAATCCCCAGTCTGCAAGAATAATCGTGCCGTTTGCATCTTGTAAGATGTTCTCTGGCTTGATATTTCTATGATAGATTTCTCTTTTGTGAATTGCTTCGAGAAGTGAAGTTAGAGGCGCCACAGAATTTAGTATATTTTGACCATCTAAAGTGTTTTGGATAAAGTTTTCGAAGGGCTCATACACTGGAAAGAAAACGCAATGCTGATTTTTGTGGATCATCTTTGGTGTGTGTGGAATATCTTGTATCCTTGCAAGTATTTGTTGTTCATCTTTCATTGATTGCAATATATGGTCTTGGTGGGAGTTACAGAGTTTCATAGCACAATCTCTTTTTCGAGTCTTGAAGTCTGATATAACAACCTTAAAAACGTTACACGTTCCACCTGTTCCCAATAATTTCTTTACAGTAACAAAATAGTCTGGAGTTGGAACTGGATCCTCAATATTACCATATTGAAGCATTGAATACAAATAGGTGAGGCCTTGAGAAGTGTAATCATTGCTCTTAATCTTTGGATCAAATAATACGAAAGGAGCACTAATCTCATGGATAACCTCTGTTTCATTGAAGTATAAGCGCACAATCCGAATTTCAGTATAAGACAACAAGGCTGCGATAAATACTTTTCTATGTTTGTTGTACTTGCTCACTTCATACAAATATTTAAACACCTGCCCGATATGTTCCTCCTCATTTAGTTTAGCCTTCACTTCAATAACAGCTTCGACAATTTTACTCAAACCTTCCTGTTGTGCCAAATCTGAAATGTCATGGATGTTCAGCCATTTGGAAACAAGAACCATGAACGGTTTGTAGTTTCCGATCGTAACATAATCTCTAGTGTCCAAAGCTGTAAATTTACAATCATGCTCTGAAAAATTTCTTTCAAGGATTTGGAGGATTGCATCTTGAACCTCATCGTCCGTTTTAAAAGCTTTTTGGACGAAAAGTGAATTACAAGTTGTTGTTGCTTTATCGCAGCTTGTTAACCAATAAGGCTGATCGACATGAGTAAGGGAGTCCTTGATTTTTAAATAAAATTCGTGATTGGATGGGGTGGAATGGTTTGCGCTGCTCAGTCTTTTCGTCTGATGAATTCTTTGTTGGAGTTTTGCAATTTCTGTCTGTGCCATCAAGAGGTTTGTTTTCTCCTGCATCAGCTTTGTTTTCTGTTGCATCTGCCTTGTTTCCTCCTGAATTTGTTTAGTTTTCTCTTTCTCCTGAGTGATAATTTTAACAAACTCCAACAACTTGATCAAAACATCTTTATCATTGAGTACATTGGGATCCAAGTTTGGGAAATAGTGCTTAATACTTGCAAAAGGATTCATATCGGTATCACCCAAAGACGACCATGATGGAAGGGACTTTGCATGTTGATGTTGATATTTTTTTGTTATCTCCTAACCGCCAATGAACACTCGAAGCATGCTTCATCAAACCATTGCCACAGCCACAGAGAACAGCTTCAATATTCAGTGGATTGATGAGATTGGCATTGAGTTTGTTCAGTTTCTGGTTTATGCACATTTCACATTCAAAAATTGGAAAATGGAACTCTCAAAAAAGAAAAATGAAAAACTTGTGGAAAAGGTTTAGTTTGAGTGGAGGAGGAGGAGCACACATTTCATCATCATCATCTTCCTCCTCTCTTATGAACGGCACGACCTCGTCGTCAAATTTTCATGGAAGCGGAGAGGAGAAGATTGATGATAAATATGGGAATGGAAGTAGCCAACAATTAAAACATGAACGTTCATCGGAAGGAAGTCGTACTATTTCCTCTCATAACAACAATTCGGATTCGGTAATGCAACTCCAACAGTCCATCCCAAAACAGAGTGTAAACGGAGTTGAGGCAACACGAAAAACTACATCATCATTGAGATCATCACCATCCACAACAACCAACACAAACCTGCTCAATCAGGAAATTCAAAATATCATTTTCAATACAAATCAATCATTAACCAATTCTATCGTGCCCAATGTACAGCCAGAATATTATTTAAAGTTTATTGTTATTGGTGGTCCGAATGTCGGAAAGTCTGCCATCATTAACAAGTACATGAAAAACAATGAACATCCCTCCCTGATGATCTCTCCGACAAGCAATGGACTCTACATTCCCACCATTGGTGTGGATTTGTATTCAAAACCAATTCGCAAATACCGAAATGCTCCTCTTGAGAAGCAAACTGCCATTCAGTTTCCAGTAAGATTGAACATTTTAGATATTCCACACAGTGAGCATTCTAAGAAAACAGTTTCTCGATATTTTGAAAATTGTCATGGAATTTTAATAGTCTTTGACATTACGAGTGCGAAATCAGTTTCTGCAATTGATCAATGGCGAGGGAAAATTCCAGTTCATTTAATACCTAACACGATATTAATTGCTCACAAGGCAGAAATGAAACCCCACATTATCAACTCTAATTCATTGGATAATTATGTGAGAGATGCAGGACTGTTGGCATGGTTTTCTACAAGTGTCAGAAATCAACAATCCATTACTAGGCCATTTCAATATCTTATTGACAGAACATTATCGAAAATGGTTCGAAAATATAATGGCCTACCCACACTCAATCATTTTATGAATAATGGGGCAACATCAAATAAGAAATTGCAAATCCCCATCTCCAATTCTACGAGTGTGAACAATAATAACAATAATTCCATAGCAATTACTGGTCAAGCAATCCATCACTCAAATACACCAGAGCTTTCTCCATATTCAACCTCGGCTGAGTCCTCAAACTCTGCTGACAGCAGGGATTTTTTGGAAAATCAAAAGAATTTTTTGGGAGAGCGCTCCTCATGTTTGTATGATATTCTTGAAGAGAAGAATCCAAATCTCACATTGGAAGCCATAGAAAATTTTAAAACTGAAATTTCCTCTTTCTACTATCAATTATCGAATAGATTTTTGGAATTTAAAAAAGCATGTCAGTCACAACATAATGAGAATGATTCTCATTTACTGGACATGCTTAGTAATGAGTGTGATGCTGAGAAAATTATTCTGTTGAACAAGCTTCAGCTTGTAGAGAAGGAAGTTGCAAAAATTGCTACCACAGAGAATGCCTCGCTGCTGTCCTCCTTACCAACAAAACATGTTACCAAATTGTATATTGAATTGAAGAGAGAATTTTACATTGTAAAATTAGGTAAGTAGAAGAGGCAGCTCACAAAAATAATTATTATTGTACAAAATGAAATGGTGATTATTGAATTGAACAGACAAGTGGATTAGTTTTTGGAATTCTCTAAAAACTCGATTTTGCCTTAATTATATATTTTTTGCATCTAACTCTTCAGTTTCCAATTCAAATTCAACAAATCATGACACGAATTTTGTGAATAGTGGGTAAGTGAACCAAAAGATTCTTTATATAATTATTTCTTCAATTTTCAAATCATTTTATGATATTTGAAAATGATAACAAACAGTACAAGCGGTTCTGACCTTTCGTTACCTCTTTCTCAACAACCTACAAATCAAGCTATTTTGAAGAAATTAGAATCTCGTAAACACAAGATTGAAAAACTGAAACATCAATATAGAAATTTGATAAAACCAAATTCTTCTCTAGCCATCACCATGCAACAACCAGAAATGGAGCTTCTTGTGGAAAATGACAATACTTTTTCAGTGATTAATCAAAACTTTAGTATTGACATGATTTCAGACCTGTATCCAGCATTGTCAAACACAACCAACATTTCAAAAGAAAGTCCTAATGAGAATGACATTTCTCAGCAATAGGAAGTTTATACAAGCAATATTTTTGAAATGAAATCACATTTGCCGCACTATTGGAATATGCTTTTGCAATTACAACTTGCTTTTGAAGAGGTAACGTTTCTGACAAACAAAATAACGATTTGGACAAACAGGATGTTGAACTTTATTGCAGCAGCTCTTGGAGTTGGTAAATCAAAGCTCCCAAAGGAAGTTGGATTGAGATTATCCAAAGAACATTTCAAAAAAGACACTTTATGCCTTCCTCTCTTTGCTTGATCATTAGAATCCACTTGATGAGCTTGCTTCATCATTCCATCTTTTTGCTCTAATGCATCTGCTTATGTGCCAACTCAAATATTCACTTTTTGGATTTACCACCTCTTGATTTGGGTCGTGGTTGTTGAACTTGTTGTTACTCTCTCGTGACCACTTATTCCAACAAACCCATGACCGATCATAAACCCTTCTACCTATCGAAAATTTTTGGCTGGACTGAATCTTGAATAAAATTCAAAAGATTCGGGGCGGTTCTATTTCGATGGGCATCAAATGTCTTTCTCGATTGAACAACTATTTTTATATTCGAAACGAAAAAAATATCATGATTTCTCAGGAATTTCTTATTGCTGAAGGTTTTTTGCCCAGGTTTTGGCGATGTAATGGTGTTGAAGGCTCCAACCCATCTTGTTCCTAGATTTAAGCACTTACACAAATGATGCAAGTTTCATGACATCATTTCATTCACAGACTCTCGAACAGATCAACAAGGATCACAACACCGAAACATCTCAAGACAATGAACCGGAATTAGATTGGACTTTAAACGATGAAGACCAAACGCAACTACTAGTAGAGTTTTATTCATATGAAAGAGACGATTCTGCTAAAGCATTTTCCAATTGAGAATACTGACAAAAGTCATAATTGTTGTGCTTACTGCAAGAGATCAACTCTAAATGTGGTTACAAATGTACTGCATGCGGAGTAAATTTACATTTGAAATGTTTCCTGGCACACGAACTCAAAACCATATTATACTAAATCATTGTTTATGTAGAAACGCACAAGTCATTAATTTGATTGGGTTTTTCGAAAAGGTGAAGATGTTGCGTGTTGAACATATAATGTCATTAGCGATCTTGGATGAGTTGATCTGTTTGAGACAAAGGAAGTGGAATTCTCGGATACTAATTTTGTTTTTGTTTCACACCTTTACTGGATTAGGGACTGTACTATTATTTGCCACTCAGCTTCTAATTCAACTGGTGCCCCTAACAAAAATCAAAATTCAATATCTACACTCGCAGCCTATAGGCTGCTTAATAAATGATTGAAAATACAGGGGAAACTCTTTCAATTTTTATTTTTCGATAGGTGGAAGGGTTAAAAGCCATGCGCCTCCAACACAACCTCAAATGAATTTAATTAAGGACTCACTTTAAAAAATGCATCGACATTCCGCCAACCGTACAACAACTTGTCGTCATGGTCATGTTGGTCGATCAACATCAAGTGATGCTTCCAGCTGTGGCTGTCGATTGGGAGTGTTATTGGATTTATGTTTTTTTTCAATTTTATTACTCGTTCTGTACATTGCCGTTGATCCGGAATTGTTGTATTTGAGAGTAAAATTGTATGAATATTTGAAAATTCAAATGTAGATAAATGATCATATTGCAACGAATATACAAACTCTAATCATAGAAATGGAAACACTCGGAAATGACATCATTGCTTGGAGTAATTTTCCCTGCTGGCCTTATATAATTGAGATAATGTGTAGGGAGGCCCTTGTAGTGCTTGGGATTGAAATTAGAAAAGTCCTTTGGAATAAATTTGGCAAATTGCATTCCTTGTAAATCGTTGCACAATGGTCCTTCATGTGGTGCTCGTTTGTTGGTGTCCCATTTTGCCATTTGTGGTTGACCATAAGGATCAAAACAACCGTTGGCATTCATTCCTTGCACCATACCACCGGACTGCGGTGTTTGAGATTGAGCTGGATAAAAGAATGGTTGCTGTTGCTGTTGGTTCGAATAATACACTCCATTCGGCACAGGTGGTTGCATTTGTTGTTGATAATCTTCTGGAGCGTGACCAGCAGATGTTGCTACTTTGTCGACTGCCGTTTCTGTATTAGGTGTCTTTCCCTTCTCTTCAATGGTTGATGATGAAACAGGTACTTGTTCCTCTGTGACCGCTTGTGACACAATCTTGTCCGTCTTTTTAGAGTCTTGCTCCTTTTTAGATTGTTTTTTCGATTTGCTTTCCGTCGTGGTAGCGGCTTTAAGGTCATCCTCAGTCGCTCCATAACTGTGTCTCTCTTTTCGTTCTTCGTCTGGATGATTGTACTTGTCAAATCGGTCAAAGGTCTTCCAGTAATAACTTTTTGGTCTCCATTGTTTGAAGTCCTCTTGATCGACGAGAAGTTTCTTCCATCCGTCGTATTCGTGTGTTTTGGATCTTCGTGCCACAATATCTTTGGCCACTTGTGTGGAGTTTCGAGGACCAACATTATAGGTCACCATATAACTCTTATCACTCACCGGTGTTGTGTTACAATAACCGAATGGGAAAAATGGAGCTTTTTCTCCTCGATTCATGTAACTGTTCAACTCTTTTTGATTTCGTTCCAAACTCAGTTTTTCCTCTTCTTCTATCTTGGCTTTGACCACATCTTGTTTGGTCATGAGCTGCTTCTTTTGGTTAAATTCCTTTTCTTGAATTTTCGACAAGGTCTTGCTGTACACGTCTGCATATAATTCTTGTTTGGTCTTTTTCTTGTTGGCATTGTTGCTGTCATTGTTTTGATAGGCACCTCTACTCTTTCGTTCGATGGATTCTGTCAATTGTGGAGCTTCTGGTTTGGTTTGAGAGGTAGTTGCAGTTTCAGCAGATGGCTTTTTCTGTGTCGAGGTGTTTCCTAAACTCGCTTGTTTCTTTTTTAGTTGAGATTTTGCATTGTTATTTTCATCGGCGAATGCGTCTGCAAATTCGGCTGCCTCATAATTGGATTGAGGAGTTGTACCAGCAGCTTGTGACGTGTTTGTGACAAATGCAGCAGCTTGTTGATAAATCTCTGGGTTGTATGTGTTGTTATTCTTTGCAGGCTCAGCGTATTGGTAAGGAGTGGAGGGTGGAACGTTTCCTGCAAAAGGAACAGAGGTATTTTGATCCACCACTACGCTCGCTCCACAATCGCAGCTCGCACCCAAGCAAGTATAGTATCCAAAGTTCTCTCGATGTTCGGTTTGCCATCGATTGTCGAGTTTGGGTTTTGAATCCTTGACCACCTCAAAACAAATTTTCTTTCTATTGTACCTCTTATTTGGAGCGTACACTTGAAATTCAGCTCCTTCGAGCTCTTGCAAGTATTTTGGATTCGTCGGGATGCCACTCTCAGGTAGACAACCAGGTCTTCGAGCCGTCGTGATGTTTGGTTGTGAGTTCAAACTACTACTATTAGTAGCCATCCATGGATGATTATTCATTACCTGCGTTTGTGGTTGATAGGATTGTTGAGCTAAATTCAGCATCTCTGACTGTTGATTCGAGGTGGTGATGCATCCTCTCATGACAACTGGTGTTGATGGACGACCTTGGCACGGCATGGAAACCCAAGTTGGTTGATTCGTTGTGGGGGTTGTGGGGGTTGTGGCATAATTGTTCAAGAGCATCGGAGGAGAAGAGGTAGTCGCATTTCCAGAATACGAAGATACAGGCGTCATGTATCCTCCAGGCATCAATGATGGATGTTGCATCTGTGGTTGTTGTTGTTGTGATGGTTGAGGAGATGGAAAAGTGGATGCATTAATTTTTTTTAAAAAATTCTGTAAAACGGTTCGAATTTGTTTTGGCGCCAAGTTTGGGTAACGGTCGCAACGACCTTCTTTCTCTTGTCATCATATGGTCAAAGTTCAAACCTCTAACTAGTTATGTACTATGTGATACATATATTGCTCTACCAAAATGAATAACAATTCCTAAACTAATTTGTGCTGAGTCGACTCAGATCTTGTATTTCTCTCTTAATTGTTGAACGGCATTTCTATGAGACGAAATGTAACTCCAACTCGAAAGAATTGTTGGAATATGTGTTTCCATGAGTGTCGAGTCGAGTCTTTCAACCATTTGCAACGTGTGATTCCGATAACAGAATGCAATAAAAATCCATTCTTGCCCATTGTTAAATTTTGTCAATGAAGGAGTGAGATGAATAGCAAATTGTGTTGCGTTTGTTAGGATATCAATGATCACCGTGCCCATTCTGGGATTATTAACTCGTGCTGCATTATTAGAGTAGAGCACATTCCAAAAGATAACATTAGTATTGTCTAGAGAATGAAGATGTGACTTTTTTGAATTTCTAATAAATTCAACGCTGGGTAGTTCATCTGAAAATAAATGTTTGTACTTTTTCATGGTGAGAATGTTTTTTAGAGATTCATAAATTTCTCTATCGCTTCCATTGAAGCATGATGTTGAACTTTCAAAGTACTTGTTTCGTTCGGTCTCATAGAGAAAGTTTAAAGAAAATAATTTAGCATGTCCATTCAATGATACGAGAATGTCTGTGAGGGGAATAATGCTGAGATCAAGGTGTTCAAATTTGTCAAACAGTGGCTCTATGGTTTTGAAATATTTAAAGTTGGTACATTGTAGATCCAGCTTTTTCAGTGTTGGATATTGCATGACAAAATTGATATCAAAAGTATCATCATTAATTGGATTGCCCTTCAAACAAAGAGTGCTCAATTTCAAGCTGTTCACATTTGGTACTTTTTTCAATCCCAGTTCTATCAAATAAACAGTTACGGCGTTTGGAATCTGTAGTAGAGAAATAAAGAAAGGATTGTCTGCGGAGGATAGGTTATTCTCCTCTCCAAAAGTGAATATACAGCGTTCCAATGTCAAGAAGGTAAGATTTGGCATATCAAATGATCTTTTCTCATTCTTGTCGCATTTCAAAGTAATGTGACACGATGTCAATGAAAGTGATTTCAAAAAAGCCAAATTTGGCAAAACATTTAAAGTAGTAAAACTTGAGGTTGTAAAAGTAGTTCTAACTTGGCTGAAATTCAACGATTCACAGTTATGAGAAATCACTTTAGGAAGACAAGTGTTCGAGATAGAGCTGCTTTGATACAAATCAATACTTTTCGTTTTCACTTGTAATAGGGGCATAGGGAGAGATTTGTCGAGGTGAATTGTCAATTTTGAGAATTCAATACAATCAATAATTGGTAATATATACTGTTCAAAATACTTTCCGTTTGAGAGTGTGAAAGGTGAGGTAGGTCGTATTATTAGGCTCTTTTTCTCTAGTGCTTTAAGTCTGTAAATATCAAATACATCTGTATATGTGAAGGGACCAGAAATTGTTAAACGATCAAAAACCAAGTTATGTTCCATTATTGAATAAAAATTGTCCATTGCACAATCAAGGAGTTTTAAATGTTTCACACGAAGATTCAAGAAAGGAGTAACATCGACATATGCCTTTACGTAACCTGATAAATGTAGAGAGAGAGTGTCCATTACATCTGTTGACCTTTTACAAGCCTGTGCAATACCATTCAAAATTTCTTTAACTGCATCATTGATGCTGTAATAGGATGGTATATGAATGGACACAACGACTTCCTTCTTATTGTGAACAGCCCTCTCTAAAATTGTGGTTACATTGTCAATGATTTGTTTGTGCATGTCCAAAGGCATCTCAAATTTGAATCCATTTGCCAAATGCATCATTGATTTGATTTTTGATTGAACGGTCGAACTTTTTTTCTTGTGTTGCTTTGTTTTCTTCAATACTTTCAAGTTTGTTATTTTTCTTAAATTCACAACAAACGTGTGATGATTTTGTTGTTGAATAAGCCTTGCTACATCTTTTGAAACGAAATACATGATATTCAAAAGAAAGTTCAAATCCAAATAGGGTACAATTTCATGAATAAATAGAGATCCATTAGCGCTCTCCAATAATAATTCTCTCCAGTCCATCGGAAGACCATGCTCTTGATGATTCGATTGCCTCTCGTTCCATGATTCGTGTTCATCATTCGAGTGTTTGAGTGTTGAACTTGACATTTTTTTTGTTTGATCCTTTATTTTCTAGATTTGCTTTTTTTATCAAGAAACAATCGAGTTGAGTGACTGAGACTTTCAAATTCTTTATTGTTTATATATATTAATTATTGGTTCGGGGTCAATCCTTTTACTTGACTTGAAGAAGAACCAATCTTGTTCACCAAGTTCTCCAATCGATCAAATTCATACTTTTTCTCCATGATCATGGGACCACCTAAATGACTCGTTGGACCCGTCACAGTGTACCCTGGTTGAGGAGAGAAGGTGTAATTCTTAAAATTTCCACTCGCAATGAATTGCATGATCAAGAGACAAGCCAATTCATACTTTTCCTTTTCACATCCATGATGATCGCATTGAAGGATCTTGTCCCTTAAATTTGTAATTTTACGGGTACAATCATCGACTGAACCTAATAGAGTCAATTTGTAATTCAAATGTTGTGCAATTTGTTTCAAAGAACAACATTCTCCATAAAAGGTAAATTCCTGAGTAGAGAAGGAACTCAATGGATTGATATGGAGAATTTTCTCTGAAGCCAATTGACAAATATCATTGATGGAGGTGCACACTATTTGATAATCATTCCAATCTTCTCCATAACACTTGATTTGCTTATTCACAGAATCCACAAGAAACTCAATTAAAAAGTCCATTGGAAATCCAGTGAAGAAACTCATATAGGGAACTCCACCATTGTCTGCTCTCAACATTTGCAAGAATCCCTTCTTACATTCAATCCAATTCCATTCAACTTCTTCTTGCTTTACTACGGGAGTGGTGAATTTGGTAAAATCAAAGGACCATTGACATGGAATGAAACAACGAAAATCACTGTTGGGTTGCAAGGCATACAAGTGGCAAGTTTTCAACAAATTAATATCAGTTTTGTATTGTACCATGGGATGTAACAATGAGTTTCGAAGAGAGGCAGAAATGATCACATTCTGACCATGAAGCTTTTTCACCAATTCGAGAGGTTCATCTTCCATGGCTCCACCAAGAACAAATTCGCATCCAATGGTCTCTGTGAGATGTTTCACATAGTTGGAGGAAGTGTGATTGGGATGAACCAAGAGAGTGACTTTGGCTCCTCTCTTGACGAGAGTCTCTGCCAATTGATGTCCCAAATCGTCATTCTCTCCTGAACAGATCATGATTTTGAGAGGAGAGGTTGGCAATGATTGTTGTTGTTGTTGTTTAATTTCGACCATATTGAGTTGAATTTTTGCAAGGAAAAGTTGAAAGAGTGTTTTGAATGTATTGTTTTTGAGAAGGAAAGGTTGGAAATAAGAATCTTGATTAACTCTCTTTCTCTTAATGTTGAATACATTTGAATTCACCCTACACGCAGTGTCTTGTTTCACACATAGTAACGGCAAGTGGAGAAAAATGGAAAAACGACTAATTTGAAAGACTTGTCTTTTTTAGAATGTTGACCTTTAAAGACTTGTCACAACATTCAAAGAATTGGAGAGAATCAAAGATCTAGATCGTGTCAAACAAGGAATTATATAGAATCTGGAAGAACCAGACGTCCTTTTTCCATATCAACAAATCAGACACTTCCCTTGCATAGATCCATCCTGAAAGAAATATGCCGTGGAGTTGCACCATGAACATCTCTTTCAAACATTGGATTACATCAATTCAAAACAACAAAACCAAAACGTTCGTACGAGTTCCAAGTGTTTATTCCTCTCGTTGTATTTGGAAATATTTGAATTTGGAACTGGACGTTAATTTTATTTAAAAAAAAATGAAAAAACGTAAATTCTTTCCCTTAATGAAATTGAGTAAGGCTTCGTCGGATGACGCTTCTCGAGAGGAGCAACAGCAGCAACAATACCCTCCAACGGATTCCGTC
Source organism: Naegleria fowleri (assembly GCF_008403515.1). NCBI lineage: Eukaryota > Heterolobosea > Eutetramitea > Acrasida > Naegleriidae > Naegleria > Naegleria fowleri. The sequence continues at coordinate 106,058 of NW_025407941.1, read as the reverse complement.
GGAGCACCTCCTATGGAAGGAAATAAGAAAGTTGGAAATCACTACCCATCGAATAATGAAGTTAGTAAGAACAGTAGAAAGAAAAATGATCTGCCAGGACTCAGCTCTTTGATGAGTCTTAGTGATCAGTTAAGGGAACAAAAGCAATCTCCTGATGATCCGATAAAGGGCCTCCTTTCAAAAAGTAAACCCTTGAAACTCGTTCAAAAACAAAATCCGAACATTCAAAAGATCCTTGAAGAGAGTGATTATGAATTTCAGCCAAAACCTTCACCACGCAATAAGCAGCATTCTCCATCATCTATTTCCCCTCAACATCAAACGCCCAAAAAAAATGAAAGCAAAAGCTTGTCAGGTCTGAAACATCTCTACACGGAATCACCTCTGATCCGATTCGAAAGCAGAAGCAACAATAATGAAATTCAACCTGTGGTTGATAAATCAGCAAATCATCACGTAAACGAGACAACCAACGGACCAAGAATATCACCTGTAACAATTCCGAAACTTGATTTAACCAATCCTCTACATGTCAGCAATCAACAATTGCAAAATATTTCACCAAGAGCATCATCATCTGGCACCTCTCCCAGATATTCTCCTAGATCCAATGTCAATGCACAATCCAGGCCGAACGTCAGTCCTCTCGTTCCTCCTCTTAAAATTTTGCCACAACCGGCAGATTTATCGCTGCCCAGACCAAGAACATCTTCTCCAAGAAGTGGTAGAAGCAGCGATAGAAAAAGCATTGTCGAAAAAATTATTAGGCAAAATACTCTTTTTGATCAAAATAATACGGAATCTTATGAGTGGAATAGCTTTTGTTTTAATATTACGTCACACAAAAGCAATTTGAAAGAATTGAGGCTCAAAAAGTGTGGATTAAAAGATTTTGAACATGCCACACCTCTATTTAAATGTCTTGCTGCAAATCAGGTCAAGCTAAAAATTTTGGATTTGGAAGATAACTTCATTACAAAAGCAAGCATGTCTCAACTTTCAGAATATTTATTGGTAGCTTGTGAGTCATTGCAAGTGTTGAACCTACGAAAAAACCAAATTTCAGATGACGGAATTGCTTGCATTGCTTCAACATTCAAGGACCAAGACACTGTTTTGTATTTGGAAGAGATGGATTTGAGCTCTAATTACATTTCAGATGAAGGTCTAACATACTTTACAAATTTTTCCAAGCACTACGCTCCCTATTTAGCGACGTTCAAATGTTTTGACAATTCAATCACAAACATCAACATTTTGCGATCATTAATCAACGACGAAAACAAAAACTACTTGCGAAATATTGACTTGTGGAAAAATAATGTTCAACTGGAAGGCCTCGCTCGCTTCACAACAATAGCAACCAAAATAACTTCTCTCAACTTGGGTTGCAATTCTTTGGGTGATAAGGGAGTTATTGTCATTTCGAAATATCTCTCATTTTGCAAGTCTTTAAAATGGTGAGTAGAACGCTCGTTTTTTCATATCAAGTATTGACCGAATTGATCAATGGAACACTCCTAAAAAGCTTGGATTTGTCCGGAAATGAAATCTCGGATGCTGGAGGTTTTCATATGGCAAACGCTCTCCTAATCAACCATGGCCTGGTCATGTTAAATATGAACAATAACAATATGGCAGAAGAAGCATGTGTAAAACTACTTGAATCTATTAAGGTGAGTTGCTGTAATGAGCTACGTATTACAATAATATTTTCATCTGCATATCTCGTCCATGTAGAATCATACAACACTTTGTAATTTCAATTTATGCAGAAACAAACTTTCTCTGAACAGTCTCACGGACCTGACAAGATTTGTATCTGATATTAATGCTGCACGAAAGAAAACTGGATATCCCATTTGTAAGGTCTTTATGTCACCTTCACCAAGCATTTTGACTCCAAGAACTGAAAGCTCTCTGGTCATGCATTATTCTCCTCGTTTTGCATATTTGAGTCCAAGACTTGGTGTTACCACACCTCGAGTATCTTCATCCTCACCCGCCTCATTTCAACAATCTTCTGGTCCCTTGCATGAGTCAGATCTGTACTCTTCTTCTTCTCCACAGCCAGAAATGACACTGTTGTCACATGGTGACGAAACGCAATTTGTGAGTAGAGAGGATTTCTACTCTAACAGTGGTCAGTCAAGCTCTCCTCCATTGCAACAACAAACCTCAAATGCGAGAAATACAAGCTTGACAAGGAGACTGGATCATGAAAACACAAATGAGCAAAGCCCAAAATTTCTCGAGAAAATGAGTTTGCTGTCATTATCGCCTCAATCACAACATACAGAGATCACTCCAGCTCAGTCATCAAAGAGTGTGGTCCAGTCAAAAGATGCTACGAACTGGTGCTCGACTCAGGACAGTCCGAACGGTCATCACTCCCCAAGCACGTTATTCCTAGCTGCTGGTAAGCCTTCTGGGAACGGCGTCACACAACTGGCTTTACCAACAACTAACACAACACTTCAACACTCTGGTCTTCCAAAAAACGTGAATGAACTCTCAAGGGCAAGCACTGAAAAGAAGAGAAAAAGATTTAAAGCTCTCCTTTTGCATGCGCCCAAAGAGGTTGCTCTTGAGAGTAACGAAAATCTGGATGTGACAATCAAATTTTCTGGATCCAATCTAGTAATTAGGAAACAAAAAACCCTCCTTCGTCGAAGAAAAACACTTTTCACACTCCCTCTCGCATTGACCACTCTGGAACAAAACCTGAATCAACCCTCCATATTTTTCTTCTTTTTTAACGACAAGAAGTTTTCAATCAAGCTCACAGCTCGAGAGGAAGAATTTAGAGACATGTTTCACCACATGAAATGTTTGCATAGTGGTTCTAGCGTGCACGACAATGATTACTCTGAAACTGAGTCAAGTGTATCCACGAGACCATCTTCCATTGATGTGGTGAATTGGGCTTATCGATCTTCACCATCCACTCCCACATCTAAAAGCGAACAACAATCACACAAAAAGAGTCTTTCTCTCAAGACCATGACTCTCCTCTTCTCTAAAAAGAAGGCGCCACACAAAAAGCTTCCCTCTTTCGAAGAATTTTTACAAACACCTTAGCTATATCTTTTCTGAACTGCAACAATTCCACCTTTATCAATCATCAGTTGCATTGGGCAAACACGCCTGTTAATTATATTTGATAATTCAAAATTGATTGTCTTTTTACTCGTATTACTCAATAAAACAGAAGGACTCCAAGCGTTTATCTGATGAATTCCCAATTCTTAACCATGATCTTTTGACAACATTGCAAAGCATGCTTCTTGACCTCTTCGTTTGGATGCTCCATCAATTGGAGAATTCTTGCCTTGGCTCCCAGGTCAGTTATGACACGCTTACCACGGTTATGATAACGAACAAATTCTCCAATGTCATGACAAGCGATTGCCAAGTTGTCAGCATTTGACTCATCTTCCAGTAACTTGATCAATTCACGAAGAATATAAAAATTGTTTTGTTCCATCTTGTCCATATTTTCTTTCCAGAATTTTTCAGAGCTGTGAACAGGTGTCCATTCCAAGTGGCCGCTCAAAACTTCTTGGCGGTACTCATCGAAGGAACTAATCTCATCAATGTGAGCATCAAGTGTCTCAATAAGGGTTTTCAGCTCTTCGGTAATGTCCTTGTCTTCGAATGAACGCTTTTGTAAATTGAGAAGAGTCTTTGGAACACTCACATTTACCATGGATGTCACAAACTTGGGATATTTCAACAAGTTCTTAAAAGTGGCCAAAATTATTCGAATAACCTTCTCTTTCTGAGCACTCTTTAAAACATCGTGCAATTTTGGAACCATTGCTTCATTCTGGAAAAAGCTGACAGCGTTTTCATGGAAAGTGAGCATCCACAAACAGCAAGAAACCTCATACAAAATCTGCACATTGGTGCGATGAACACGCAACAAGTTAATCAATGGAGGAATTCCCTTGACCTTATTCAAGATAGCACGACAATCATTGCGCTTCAAGAGTCTCATCAATGCTCTAACACACATTCTGGCCTTTCTCACATCATCACCAGAGTTTTTGAGTTGAGAGGCAATTCCTTCAATAAAGTTCTCGAGCTGAGATTGATGTCTGTATCCATATTCAGGTGCTTTACCACGTTGATTTTGTCTCTCCAATTGTTGTAATTGTTTGTACATTTCGACATCTTCTGGAGTGTTGTACAAACTGGATCTCACCTCCTTGTCGGCGTCCAATTCAAACAATTTGCTCAAACAATTAAAGGCCTTCTCGGTGATGAAAATATCGTTTCTAATGAACAATGAAAGGAAAGCAGTGAATGGGTTGTTTTGATTATCGGTTCCGTTTTGGTCAATATCATGGAATTGAACACAAAAGGCTTTGTCGTTTTCAAAAAGCAAATCAATCAAGTACAAAATGTTGATCAATGCTTCGTTTTTGTGCACTCCATTCAACAATTTAATGAAGAGTTGAATGTATTCCACGTTACCGGTTTGCTTGACGGTATCCATAACAGCCTTTACATCGCTTCTCTTCGTACTAATACTTTCAATACGTTGTCTTTCGAGTGGTGTCAAAATTCCGGCCTCCTGATAAGACTCCCAGTTCACTTCTGGCAAATCATCGGCGTTGAATTCTTCATTCATAGAAGAAGCCGCATCGCTACCCATCATTAGACGACTCATTTTTTTGTGAATTGATGATTTTTTAAAAAAATTTATTTTTTTAAAAATTTTTATTCAATTCCCATTTTCGTTCATGAACGCTGGCCAACGTTGTTGCTTGCATAGAGGAAGGCAGTTGTGTTAGACTTAGCCGGAGAGACTCTTAATAATACGATGAGTAGTAACAAACATATGTTATCAAGTTCATATTTCTTGTGGCAATCTTTCTTTGAAGCTTGCTTTTCAAAATGGACTGTTGTTGTTTCGGAAGAAGAGCTCGACCGACATTGTGTTCCACCGAAAGGCTTCAACTGAATCTAAATCAAACTTGCCCAAGATTGTTGTTCTTATTTGAAAGCATCAATTGAAACAGAGGATAGCTATCCTTTGCCAAAACTACTTCAATTCAATGTTGCCAAAACTACTTCAATTCAATGTTGCAAGTTCACATCAGAAATTTATTTGGATGGGTGTTGTTGTTGCAAAGATTTCGTTGTAAACAAAGAAACTCTCGAGAAACTTATTAAAAAAAATTCTTGCTTTGTTCTTTTGTGGTTTTATATCGCGTCCAAGATTTATTATTCGCGAATACATCAAGCAAGTGATACTCTCTCTCGTTGCTCCTCGGTACCACCAAGCAAATTCGTTCGAACACTCTCTATTGTATTGATTGCGAACCATTTCACAAGTTTAATCATTCGGTTCTTTTAGCGCACATTCAAACTACAAGCGATTTAATTTTTTATACAAAACTCTCGCAATCACGACAAGTGAAAACAATATTATTCCTTGTCCATACTCTACTCTTTATATACCTCTATTCTACACCGCAACATTATTAGATAACTAATTGTTGCTGTGTACACAACAACAACATCAGAATACATTTTCGCTCTGAGAAGAATTCCCTCCGCGTTTTAAACCAACACACGCCATCGTTGTTGAACAACAATAATTCTACAACTACAACTATTATTATTACTCCTCATCATCTTGTAAATACGAAGAAGAATGAGTACTACAAGCACGAACAGAAGCCACCCTGTGATTCAACAACCACCATCTGATCAAAAAAGTTCAAGACCATCCTCCAACAAGGGTGGAAGAGGAGGTAAGACCAACTACAACCAACCATCTGCCAACAACACCAACAACAATGGTTCTAACACCACCAGTAGCAACAACAACACAAACACATCGACAAACATGAATGCCAACAACAACCAAAACAGCAGCAGAAATAGAAGATACTACAACCAAAGTGGTAGCGGCAACACTACAAGTCCTTCAAGCTCCAGCACCACCAACTCTTCTAACTCCTCATCAAATCCAACCACCACCAATCCTCAAAACAGAAGCAGCTCAAGCAGTGCAAGAGGAGGAAGATTTAACTCAAAACAATCATACAACCACCATCGCAATCTTTTGGAAAATATGAACAAGGTTAATGAGAACCTCCATCAAGAATCGTCCACATCCTCTTCATCAACAACAACATCAGCAACAACAGCTACTTCATCGACAACCACTCCATCCAACACTTCCTCAACTTCTTCATCAACCAACCCAATCAATCCAACACAAAAATTATCCTACTCTGCAATTGTTGGAGGACAAACAGTGACTGATGAACTCAACGAATTAGATACTCACAAACCATCCAACTTGGCCATTGCAAAGGAATTAGTACAAGATGAAAACTGGAAAGACAAACTCAATCTTCCACAACGAGATGAACGTATGCAAACAGAAGATGTTACTCTCACCAAAGGATCTGACTTTGAAGAATTTGGATTGAAACGAGAATTATTGATGGGTATCTTTGAGAAGGGGTTCGAAAGACCTTCACCCATCCAGGAACAAACAGTTCCATTGGCACTCTTTGGACGAGACATTTTAGCTAGAGCCAAGAACGGAACAGGAAAAACAGCAGCTTTTATCATTCCTTGTCTAGAAAAAGTTGACACATCAAAGAATGAAATTCAAATTTTACTCCTAGTTCCAACAAGAGAATTAGCCTTGCAAACAAGTCATGTTTGTAAAGAAATTGGCAAGTATCTTAACGTTGAAGTCATGGTTACCACCGGAGGTACTTCCCTGAAGGATGACATTGTGAGACTTTACAAACCAGTACACATTCTCGTAGGTACACCTGGTAGAATTATCGACCTTGCAAGCAAAGGAGTTGCCAACCTGAACAAGGTTCAAATGATGGTCATGGATGAGGCTGACAAATTGTTGAGTCCAGAGTTTGTCCCTCTCATTGAAAAGCTCATCTCTTTCCTTCCTCCAAATCGTCAAATCCTCCTATTCTCTGCCACCTTCCCAATCACTGTTAAAGATTTTAGAGACAAGTACCTTAACAAGCCATACGAGATTAACTTGATGGATGAGTTAACTTTGAAGGGTGTTACTCAATACTATGCCTTTGTGGAGGAACGTCAAAAAGTGCATTGTTTGAACACTCTCTTCTCTAAGCTGCAAATCAATCAATCGATCATTTTCTGCAACTCTGTGAACCGAGTAGAGTTGTTGGCCAAGAAGATTACTGAACTTGGGTACAGCTGTTTCTACATTCATGCCAAGATGCCACAAGATTTAAGAAACCGTGTATTCCATGATTTTAGAAACGGCGCTTGCAGAAATCTAGTTTCCTCTGACTTATTCACCAGAGGTATTGACATTCAAGCTGTCAATGTCGTCATTAACTTTGATTTTCCAAAGAACTCTGAAACCTACCTTCACAGAATTGGTAGATCTGGTAGATATGGTCACTTGGGTTTGGCTATTAACTTTGTCACTTATGAAGATAGATTTAACTTGTACAAGATTGAACAAGAGTTGGGCACTGAAATCAAACCTATCCCACCTAGCATTGACCCTAGCTTGTATGTGATGTAATTGCAATTTACCTAGAAATTTTCTGCCTTTTTCGACAATTCATTTATTACTTTTTTTCTCAACCCTATGTTGAGTTTTTTTTGTAATAAATCGTTGTTGCTTTATCACTAAATTTGTTCACATGAGTCTTTGTTACTTGACAAGTTTGATGTTGGTTCGTGTGGTACATAGATTGCTTACTCAACAGGGCAAAATCGCCATCTAAAAAACAAAGCATGTGGATTTTAAGCAGAGCTGGCTACTTGTTGTATAATACTGTTGTTGTGGCTGCTGATATGGTTGTTGTTGAAAGGATCCCGTGCTTGTGAGGCCTTTGTGTTTGCCCCTTTAACACATGTGCAACTCCACATGGGTAAGATCGAGATGGATTCATGATGCAAGCTGTGAAACAAAACGGACTCGCAATGGGATCTCTGAGTTAATGGAAGTATACGATAAGGATTCGACAAACTGTTCAAAATGAGCACGCTCCTTTTAAAAGATTAGTTCTATGCAAATCATTTCCTTCCAAACAACTTCGAAAAGCATTCGAAATAGAACTCAAAAAAAAGAATAAAAAAATGATGCAAACTCCTTCAACACCAGCGTTGGTGGTCCATGACTTGATATTTGACCAACTCGAAGATCTTGGCAACGACACATTTTCAGAGTTTGATCCTGTTGGTTTTCATGTAGGATCTTATGGCAGTAACAACTCTTCAAGTGTTTTTTCATCGTCCTGTCCTCCGAGCCCGCACAACAATAGTCAGCACTCTCACTATGGTTATCATCATTCTGCGAGCTCGGATCATTTGAGTGAGACTGGAAGTGTGGATCATGATTATTCCATGATGATGGTGGATGGAGGTATGATGTCGTCCTCGTCCTATCATCATGCTCCTCCTTCTCCTTCTAATTATTCCAATGATGATGATGGATTAGAAATGAATCATCATCATGAATTTTATTCTCATCATTCTCATCAGCAACCATATATTAATCACCCTAATGGCCATTCCCAACAATCACAGACTCATCATCAGATACCACACCATCAAGCCTCAACTAACGGGTTTGAAGACTATTATTATTCCGATGATGGAATGTCAGGACACTACTCAACACATCATGCACATTCTTCTTATCATCATCATCATATCAAGGAAAGTATGTCCATGCCAAATATGAGCTCAATGAGAAGTTTACATTCATCACAACAACAACAACCTTCATCAACCATACATGGAGATTTAATTATTAAGGATTTATTTGTACAGGATCACACTGGAAAGAATATTGATTCCAGCGCATTGAGCAATTATGTATTGAAATGTCATCATCAATTTTTTGGAATTGTTTTTGATGATAGTTTTCATGGACCTTCTATTTCACAATTTTATCCAACGGATATTGTGACAGTAGTGAGACAGAGCGACCGTATTGGAGTTTATTTGCAATTTAGAAGATTTTTGACATGTAAAACAGTTTGTACAGAAACATTGACGATGCGATATCCAACCATGAATGAACATTGGTCCAAATATGCTGATGAACAATCATGGACAGATCCAAGATCACACTTTTACAAGGATTCTCCACTCAGCACATGTCTCTATACCATGATTGAATTTTATAATGAGCAACAAATTCAATATCTTTTTGCCTATCTCGAGAATAATATGAGACTATTGGAATGTTTGAAAATGGTCTATCCACAATGGATGTTTTGTGCACACTTTTGCACTTCCAATGACGTTCAACTTATTTATTTGGCAGTTCAAAATAAGCAATTCTCCAAGGAGGTCGATCATTATGTGAGTGTGCGAGCGAGTAATAATGATGAGGACTCGACTGCTGCCATGTCACCAAGTGCTTCTATGGATCTGGAAAGCATGAAGGAAGAAATGGCCAACAGCAAACGCATGTCAACAACAAACACTCCAATTTCGAGAACAGGTTTTGTACCTAAATGGGCAAAGAAGGCCAATTCCAATGTGCAAGTTGGAGTGTTGACCACCTTGAAGCAATATCACTTTAAGAATAGAGCTGGATCATCTTCTCGAAATAAGGCATCCATTATTGACTTTAAGAAAATTGAACTCATTGTTCCACCTAATTTCTATAGTATTGCATTGGATGTGAGGAATTTCTGTGAAGAGTTATTGATTAGTGGAAGATTGTTGCCTTATCAATTGAGCGTTGGTTTGTGTAATACACTTGCCATTGCTCAGACTGAACATGCGAAAATGAGAGCCAAGCAAGTGGTGAAGGCACTCTCGAAACATCCAACCGTACAACTCAGAAATTTGTCAGCCGTTGCACGATATATCATTTCAAGCAATTTAGAGCAGTTACCACAATCACAATCTGTCACTACTAAAAGTACAACTGAACAACAGAAGAATTCAAACGGTAGTGGTGCTTCTCAACAAGCCAAGTCACGTAGAACTGTGAGCATGGCTCCTGACAGCACTTCGAGCCATCGTTCGAGAGTGATTGAAGGTAGTACTGCAAGTGACAACCAATTAGGATCCAATTCTCAAAGAAAAAGAAGTCTTTCTGCCCAAGATGATACTTTAAATACATTGTTCAGCAATTTGAGACTCACAAATGTCAAGGGTGGAGAATATGGTAAACATTCTTCAATGAAAACAAGTTCCAGCAACGTTGGTGGTACAGGGACAATAACGACGACAAGTCATAACAACAGTAATAGCGGTAGTGGTGGTGGATCAGATGTCACATTGCCACCACAATTGCCCTCATCTTCTAGCTCTCTCTCGAATCAGTCATCGATGGAGCGATGCATCATTTCATAACTGATTCTCTCTAAATTTTGAGAGTCATGATATGCCAGTAAAGCTTAATTTATTGTCAAAAAATTTAGACATGAGAGCTTGGAGTTCAGTCACTGTTATCAATCAATGGTCATTCTATATCTGTTCAATTATTGAAAAATTTCATCCACAAAAGACAAACATTGCCAATAATCTGTCTTGATGGAAAGAAGTGTTGTGGTCTCATCTTTCTGAGAGAGTCGAATCAAGAGATGATATTTCGGTGGAAGGAATATCAAAATATAATCCTTAGGATTCACAGCAAACAATTTAAAACTTTCCATCACTTCACTCACAGTAGTATTTTTCAAAATTTTCACACTCGATGCCATTTTCACACTCTTATAATTCCACATGGCTTCAAAAAGTGCTTCTTTCGTTATGCCATCGGGCAAATCTCGATCAAAAATTGGTAAAAAAAGATCCTTAAATTGAATATGAATATCTGGCAATTGAGTTTGACAGAAAGCTGTCGTGGGTTCAATTGAGGCATATTCATCATTCACTTGTGTTCTCATCATGGTATTCTCTCTCTTAATTGCTGTAAAAGTAGCTGAAACATGAATCACTCCTGGAACTGGTTTCACAGGAAAGAATTTGATCGTAAAGAGATGTTCAGACGGCAACTCGAGTGTTTCTTGATGCATGGTTTCTGTTTTGTTTGGTGTCAAGACACAAGTGATTTCTGTTCTATTCTTTTTCAAGTCTGCATGTTCATCATGAGAGTATATTTCTTGAATTTCTGTTCGATTACTTGTTGTTGTTGTTTCATCAACATGTTCATGAAATTTAAAAGTTTGACTCTTTTCTATCTTTAGTTCACTTCTTGGTATTTTAAGATAGGGAATATTCACACCATTTTCCAAACCAATAAATCGATCGATTTCATCTCCTCCAAAAATCAATTCAATTCCTACCAGTGAATCCAAATCAGAATTCTCATCAATTACATTCTTTTCTGATCTACCAATAGTATTATTATTCATATTATTATTATTATTCATATTATTATTATTATTCAAATTATTATTCATACCATGACCACCACCACCATCACCACTGATTGAACGATCATTTCCACCACAACAATCGAGTGCAGAAATCTTGTATTGCAATTGAATTTGATATCGATAACTTTTCACATACTTGTCCATATAATACTGAACAATGAGAGCATGCTCTGAATGTAAATGAATAATACGATCATCATCTTCATGTTCTTTTAAATTATTTCCATTCGATACTCCGAGTCGTACGAGATCATTTCCATCACCAACACTTCCACTATTCATTCCAACAACATTTCCTGCTGTTGATATTGCTCTCACTCGTATCAAGCTTCCACCATTGTTGTTGTTGTCATTTGTTGCAGAGAGTAAGGACCATTCGTGACCAACATTTTTCACAAATTCCAATTTTAGAAGTGGATGAGATAAAAAAGATACAATGGCACCTGGTGACCATTCATGAATATAAGAATGTTGCAACAGAGGTGTCTTTTCCATATTAATGGAAGTAGTTGTGAAATCATAATGATGGAACATGCCATTCTCTCCAAATCCTAAAATATTTGATAATTTTCGTGGATTGTAAGGATATACTTGAGTGAGAAGAGAATTGTAAAAGTGAGCACGTTGCTTAATTTCTAAATTATTGTAATCTTGAATGAGAAGAGAGAGAATATTATGAATAAGAGTCCAATGTTGTTGTTGTTGTGAATGGAAATAAGTGAAGGATGAAATCATTTCTGAATCCAAAGAATGGTTGTTTTCATTTTCAGAAAATGATGAGAAATAATGACAAGCTCTGTAAATGATCATTCGAATGATGGAAAGAATCGAATCACCAAAACTCCAATCTCCAAAATTTGCAACTGGCTTACTTCTTGCGAATTTGTACAAACAGGAAAGCATGGTCTGTGTGATGCCATGAAAAGTGTGTTTGAATGACAAGTCAAAAATTATTTTTGAAATTCCAATCAAATATTTAACATCATGAATTTCAAATGATGATCACTCAATGAGAACTACCTACCGTGAGGTGATCCTTTTTTAAATTGGTGATAAGAGCTTCAAAAAGTGAAAAATAATATCCAAGCTCATTGGATAAGTGAATGATGTGATTGAAGAGACCTTCTACGAGTTGATCGTCCTCCTTGTGATTGAGTGATTGTATGAATGAAATGGTATAATCCATTACTGGAGAAATGAGAATATTCAAACTGCTCTCACGTTCTAAAATGTCAATTAAAAAGCTAAGTGTGTGAAAATATTTTAAATTTAAGAGTCATACATTAAATAATTTTAAATTATTTAATGTTAAATTATTAATACAATTAAAATCCAGTACTTACTCTAGAATAGGTTGGCTTTGCTTTGGAGAGCTCTTGTAAGCATAATAAAGAACTGTGAAAATAATTTCAAATCGAATATGAAGTTGTCTTTCCATTTTTGTCACTGCTGTTTGAGATTCTTCTGGAATTTGTGGTTGCTTAAAAGATTTCGAGTAATATTTTGGAAGAGCTTTCATGTAATACTTGTAATCGGCAACACAATCCAATAAATGAAGAATCGATCTGTAGATATATTGATGTGAATATTTAGACCATCCATTTCATCGATACAAGATTTTCATGATTCACAACAACATATTTCATCATTCGGCAATTAACATTGTGTGACACACAATCGAATATTAAAATTCATAAACTTGTCTCGCATACTTACTCCATGGAATTCTTGTTCACGGACGCATCCATCGTCATGATTTGTGAAATAATTTTACATTTCATCGTTTTGATTGGTAACTCGTCAAAATATTTCAATCGAATCGTGGTCGAGTCCTGCGTTTGTTGCTGTTTCTGAAAATATATCAATTGCTCTCTCACATAAAGTGGTTGACTATAGTCGTCAATATTGAGTTGAAATAACTTTTCACTCTTCGGATTTTTTGTAACATTCTGATGTTTTGACATGCCACATGTGACATTGCAGAATAAATGTATCAGATATGGATTAATACTGTTTTTAAACTTTCCAAAAACTCTCTTCCATAACTGATCAGGATAATCTGTATCCTTAATGATTTGAATAATAATCTCAACAATGGCTGTCCTTCCCCATATGGTAAATAATTGAATATTCTCAATGAGGAAAGTCAAACTATTGATCACTTCTCTCTTAGTTTTGTTCGACTCGAGATAAATTAAATTTGCTAACAATGTTGAAAACGATTGAAGAGCGTGTGAATTCTCTGCTTGACAGCACTTCAACAAAGTTGGAATAAAATCAGAAATTCGAATGTTGTGAAAATAGAGAATTTCTTGTAGAGATTCTGCTGCCATTTGTCTTTGTAGTCTAAATTGTGAATGATTCACAGTTTTGGTCATGTATTGCAAGAGAGATGAAATGTGATTCAACATCATGGTTGGATTTAAATCTTGTAAATTGTGTGAAATGTAAAGTGTTGTCATGGTGACTAGTAATTGAGCATAGGTCATGTCATCTAATTTACCACTGTTAATGATATTTTGAATGTCTCCAAGATATTCGTACAGTCTTTTTCAATAAATGTTCATTCAAATAGTCAATATTTGAATCATTATTCAATAATAGTAAATTCCAATTAAAAAGTAGAATCAATTATATTCCATCATCAAATGATTATTCAATAATAGTAAATTCCATAAAATTATATTCAATAAAATTATATTCCATTAAAAAAGTAGAATCAATTATATTTAATAAAATCATATTCCATCATCATGTAATTCAATGAAACCATACAAGACAATAGTGTGATCATTCATTGTACAAACATTCACTGATTCATTAAAACCTACTTGGGAATATTATTTCGAAATAACACAAACGAATATTCTTGTAAAAACACACACATGGAGATTTTTCTTGAAATTAATTCTTGAGCAGATGTGTATCGTTCGGATTCGATTTTTCCATTCGTGCCAATTCCACTCGAATACTCCACAATGATGCTGTTGTGATGTTGTTGTTGTTGTGAGAAAGAAGAAGAGGATGGAATGAATGGTGATGAAGAAAAAGGACTTGCGTCCAATGCTAAAATCTCAAGAATATATTCCAACACGATTTTATAGACCTGTGCATCGAGTGGTGTTTGATCTTTAGAGGATCGAAGTGCCGATCGTTTTACATAGTGGACAAGTCTCTCCGATGAAAAACCAAGTGTCGACATGTCGCGTATTTTTTGTGGTGGTGAAGAATTTTCGAATGTTTGAATGGAAATGTCGGACTGGAGGTATAGGTGGAGTGTGTGTCAAAGTGAAATGCTCTTGATTGGGTGATTTATTCATATATCCCAATATATTGTATGTAAAACATTTCCACTCATATTGTAAATATTACAACAACTTAAAATTTCTTCCTTTCCTTAATAATTTGATAAATAGTTTTAAGATACATTTCCTGACTGAATAATACGATTGAGGATTCTGGTTGAAGGTCACTATCTGGGAAACTAGTTTCTGAAAGTTCTGGCTTGTCCACTGATATAAAATGCTTCTTGATCGAATTGGTCTTTCTTTGGTGATGTCGAACTTCCTTGTCTTTATGCGTAATTGCGCTTCTTATGGCGCTATAACTGTCTCCTGTTTTATCTTCATGAGTCGTACTCTTTTTCTTTTGAGCTGGTTCGAAACTTTCCTCTTCTTCTTCATCGTCTATGATTTTTTTAGATTTTCTTCGTTTTGTTTCTGTGGAAGCTGTTGAGTTGGATGGTGTAGAACTAGTATTAGATACGGACGATGGAGCCATGCTTGTTGCTCCTCCTAGTACGTTTGATAATTTATCGGAACGATTTCTAGCAACTTCATTCTTAAGAGAGCCATGCAAAGAGTCGTGGCTTGCAGTTGCAGGATCTGTGCTTGCTCTTTTTCTCTTTCCGCTCACAGATGGAGATGACTTGAGGGAATGTTTCACATTAGATTGTGACGGAGACCTAGAACTACTGCTTGCATTTGAATGTGTAGATGTTTGAGAATTTGATTGAGCTTCCGAATTCTTATTAAAACTGGAGCTGTTTGGTTTAGATTCGATTGATTTTCCTTGCAAAGCAGAAGTGGATGGCTTGGAAGGTGTTGATGGTTGCTGTTTTTCATTATTACTCACTCTACTTGGACTAGTTGACTCTATTGTTGGTTTTGTGGTGGGTTGTGAAACTCCTTGAATCACAGCAGCTACGCTATCGCTTGGTACCGTAGCTGAAGGTATTGAACCGACAGAAGTTGTGGCAGCCTTGGATGGCGTGGTGGGAGTAAGATTTGTAGGAGTGGAAGGTGTAATAGGTCTTTTCGGAGAGAAGGCCTTCTTGAGAGGTCGAGGCGAAATGGGTTGTTGAGCCGACGAAACCGTTGTGTTTGGAGGATTTGACATGGTGATCATGTGTTACACAAAGTTTTGAAAATTATCGAAATAATGATGCCAAGAGAAATATTTCCCAAATAATAATAATATTCCAAGCTTGAATGCTTTGTGTTTAAATTCAATAATATTTGAAAAAATCAATCAATAGCAAATTCTTGTCGGATGATGATTATATTTTCTGATCGTTACAATTCACAAGTTGAAAATCCCGAGATAAAGATTTCTCTACGATTCACAAAGTCAAATATTGATGGTGATGCAAGTGTGTTCAAAATAAAAAACACAAAATCATGCAACAAGAGGTTCTTTTTTGAGGCAGTATTGAATCAAAAAAGAACCAATAGATTCGGTTGAATGATCGTGTGATGTCGTCCTTGTTTGATGATGCAACAACAGCAAAAATCCTTTGAGAGAGATGTTGGAATATTTTTTTTCTGGAACAAAAAAACAACAAAAAATATTCCAACAACAACATGCAACAGCGAGTCTCTCCTTCCACACGCGGAAGCCTTCATCCTTCCATGATGATGGATGAAGAATCAATGGTGGTTTCATCCTCATCATCATCGGCAATACCACCAACAACCACTACACAACATTCAACATCATCAACGGCCTCTTTATCAAATAATACGGAGGAAAATACTTCAAGTAAAAACAAACCAATCATCAATGTGTATGATTTGTACTCGGTGAAGTACATGTTGGACTCTTTTGTAAGATCGGTATTGATTGAGGAAAAGTCCTTTAAAGAGGATCATACTTTGAGTAATTTTAAATTAATAACAGGATTTTTAGCTTGTGGTGGAGCAATTATGGCCTATTTTACAAAAACACCGCTCTATGCATTATTGTTGTGTATTGCGTACGTTATTGTATTTGTTGTTCATGGTTTATAGGTTTGATTCTCAACTCATTACATTATGTTCTTATTTCATTCGGAATTTTTGTAATAATTATTTCATGCCAAACATTGGGTTAACTTGATTCAAAATTGCTCTTCTTTACTTTGCATCTCAAATTTCTTTCCATATGAACGACCAAAACAACAGTTACGTATCAGTCATTTTAATATTGGCATTGAACAGCTACTTTTTTGAGAAAGGAACCTTTGCTCTAGCTTACTCTTTGCAATATGGCTTTATTCGTGTCGAGAGTGACATTTATGATGAGGATGAAGAGGAAGCCGAAAAGAGAAATTGTCCCAAGTATCAAATCATTGTACATTTTCCTTCACCCTCCTCTCTGACCTCGAAATATAAATCATCCAATTGCACAGTCTCTCACTCATGGTATCTCAATGACCTATTTGATGAAAATGGCAATTTTGATAAGAGGGAAGTGAGAAGAGCTGTCCTTGATCTTATCAAAAAGAAAGGACAATAACTTCAATATTTCCAACTGTTGACACATCAGACAAGCTCTTTGCGATTAAACTTTTGAACTGATTCAATCACAGAATTGAATTTTGACACAAAAAAATGACCAAAAGTGGGTTCAGAAAGTCACGAAATCATGAGGTGCTGGAGGATAAAGAAACATCATCATCATGTCAAACAAACAACATTCTTGAGAGAGAGCATCATAAAACCACTACTATCACCCGAACATCATGTTCACATTCATCATCATCCTCTCTCTCATCCCGAAACAATCATGAAGAGATTAACGTAAAGGCACTTTCCTCTCTTCTCCAACAAACTCCCTATTTCATTCATGGCTCACAAGATTCTCTCGATGTAGATTTAATTTACATGTTCACTGCTCATTCAATGCCCTCTCACCACAAGGAATGTTGTTGGATCTGTTTTGATGGTTGTGGTGGTGGAAATGTGCGGAATGATTCAACAATGAAGATCACGATGGAAGAGGGATCGAATCCAGTCGCCCACCACAATATTGATCGTAGTGGTGGTGATGATGATGATGATTTGAATGTAATGGACAATAGCGGTGTCATTGGTCATGTTGATCGTGTTGGTGATGTGAATTTATTTGAAATTGTAGATGATCAAACTCCAAGTTATGTGAGACGAGTATTTCGAGGATTACCTGATGAAGTGAATAATGGACTTTTCAAAACTTTGAAATTGCATTCACAGAAATATGAACATATTCAACCAATTAAGGGAATGGTGAAACGAGTGGCTCCATTGAAATGTGTCATGACACTTCAGAATATTCTTGTGAAAATTCGAAGATGTGAACAAGTGAGGAGTGAAAGTATTTTGGCGTTGAAATCGTTTGATCTTACAAGTCGAATGCAAATGTTGAAAAACTTGGATTTTACAAAAATTGTCAACAAATTGGAAAAAGAAGATTTGAAATATTTGGCATTTCGATTAAGTCAAACGGTGGCTCTTGTGGAAGGTTTCGAACTTTACACGAAAAAGGAAATTGTGGAATATGATAGGAATTTGAAAAATGTCATTTATCGATTCGAAGGCATCGAGAAATTGGAGGATGAAAAATTGAGAAGTGCCCAAATATTGAATGAATATTTGAAAAAGCTTCTCCAATACATGGACAGTGTGAAAAGTACCAAGATGAAGAATTTTGAAATTTTGACTCTCAAGAAGAATTCACATCAGGATAATTTATTCTCAAGACAGTGTCATCATTGTGCAGTGAAGCAACACATGTATTGTTGTGAGGTATTGCACTATCCAAGGGATTATGATCGAGACAGCATTGCAAATAGTGATTCCATTGCACAAAAATCGAATATCTTCTCCATCCACATGTTTGTAGATTTTGATACTGATAAATTGTATATTTTCGAGGACACCTTGGAAAATACAAAGATTGTGAAAAGTGTCACGAGTTTGGTGGTAGGAAAGGGTTCTGATGGTAATCATGGTGAAGTCAGCAATCATTCAAAAAAATCCAAACATATATCGACTGTGACTTACTCCTCGGTTAAAGATAACACTTTGAAAGGACTTGATTTTTCGAAATATTTCTTTGTGTTTCGATTCGACTCGAAGGCAAAAAAATTGACTGTGGAATTTATGAGGGAGAGAGCTACGAATGAGCAAGTTGCTGAAGAAAAAATTCGAGAATTAACTGGCAACTGGACATTGAAGTAAATTATGGGTGAAACACATTTTAATTCCTACTATTCATTACATTATTGAAACTATAGTTGTATCATTGTATCCAAATGAGATTGTAAGGAAGTGTCACATTAAGATCTCTGAATTAAATTTACTAGATAGCAAAATTTATACATAAAAACCTATTTAATTCACTCAAGACCCTACTTTTTCTCTTCAAACTCAGCGTCCATAATTCTTGTGCTCGATGACGAGGTAGAGACATATTCACTGGTTGACAAATCATCAAAGGTCATGAGAACTTCTTCTTGTTCTTCGACTTCATCTTGGACAACAATGTCAATTTTCTGGAAATCTTGCCATTGACCATTGACATAAGTGGCATAAATATGCATTTGTGCCACAAATACAAATTTGTATCCTGCAATATGCTCATTATGAGTTGGAGTTTCATCTTTTTGTTCATAATTTTTGAACTCTGCTTCTTCCTTCTCTGTCAATTTCTTCATAACAAATAGAGGGACATCCCTGACAAGTCCTTCAGGCGTTGATTGAGCATTAATCATTTTAACATCTGTTAATAGTTTCAAAAAAGTAGAATTTCGGAAGCAAAGTTTGCCAATAGCCTCGGGATTCATATCTCGATCAGTCTTTTCCTTGGCATCCATCAAGGTGACATTTAAAGAATCTTTCATACCGCTATGTTTCACTGTTTCGGTCTTTAAACGATCATAAACCAGATGATCATTATCCACAAATTTTAAACATTTTTCTAAAATAGGGTCCACCTCAATATACTGCTGAGTGAGGGGATCCATGAAAGTAGGAGTTGGTGCTGTAGAATTATCCATTCGATAGAATGACTTTAAAGGAGCTGCATCTTTCAATGTCATTCGTGTGAACATGAGCTCCATTTGTTTTAAATCTTTCTTTAGAACTTTGGAAAGTACCAATCGTCCAATAAAGAACAAAACTCCCATGGTTGCAAATGAGATAATTTTTAAAGGAAATGTAATAATTTTCCAAGCAACACCTAAAACCCTTCCAACAAGAGTTGGTTTTTCTCCCGATAACAAGGTTCGTTCCTCACGAAAATAATATGATTCACTATTAGGTTGCCGATAGGATTTAAAATTTCGTTTTTTCCCGGAGGAGGAATTATTCTCAATGTTTGTTATTCCGTTAAAAGTGCTAAAAGATCGTGTGGATGAGGATTGAGAAAGTACACTGTTAGAAACATGATTCCAAAGATGTTTGGAAGGATTGTCCTTCGTCCGTGTCATTGTTGAATTTTTCATCATTCTATCATCCTTGTGTTCCGATTGAACCTTCCGTTGTTGAAGAAAACTACATTGATAATTATTACTACTATTATTATTATTAATATTAATATTATTATTATCTGTGCTGTAATGATGATGATGATTGAGAGAAATATTCAATTCGGAAATCCTTCTATTCCAATGACGATACAGTCCTTGTCCTGTAGCACAGCAACGAGTGAGGGATTTCGAGGGATGAACCCCAAGCACAAAACGAAACATTTTTTTGGGTTTTTATATTATCCGTTCCTTTTCAAGAAAAAGGCTCCAATGACAAAAGAACCTTTCCTCAACCTTTCATCTTTCTCTCATTAATAGTGTTGACACAAAAGAGGAGATTCGTCCACTTGTACATAAAGAACGTATGGTCAAATCGAGGATGGAATATGAGGTAGGAGGTTGGTGTTCTGAATGATACCATTCATATCTTCACCTTATCAATTGTGTCACAGCCTTCTCCGTTTGACGAGATGGTTACTCGTGATGTTGAGTCGTTTGTTTTCTTAATACCCACGTTGATCAACACTTGAGCCAAAAAAATTTAGCTCACATTGTAAACTCCAATAACCTGGTTGTCCAAAATTTTAGAAAAATTTGATTGAAAAAAATACGCCAAAACCCCATAATCAACCCGCTTCAAAATGTTCATCCCAAGCGAGTCCAGAGTTGCTATTATGCAATACTTGTTCAAGGAAGGTGTAGTTGTTGCCAAGAACGACTTGAGATTGAAGACTCACCCACACATTCAAGGTGTTAAGAACTTGCATGTTGTTAAATTCTTGCAAGGTTTTGCTTCTAGAGGTTTAGTCAAGCAACAATACGCTTGGAGACATTACTACTGGTTCTTGACTGGTCCAGGTGTTAATTTCTTGAGAGAATACTTGCATTTGCCAGCTACCGTTGTGCCAGCAACTCACAAGCAAACCGGAAAGAAGGTTACCATCATCAACGAAAGACCAAAGCGTCAATTCAAGGCAGGTGAAAAGCCACAATATAGAACCGACAGAAAGACTGCTCCAACAAAGACTGAAGGTGAACAACAACCAGTAGCTCAAACTGTCCCACAAGGTACCACAACTGAAAAGCCAAAGACTGGAGGTAGAGGTAAGGGATTCCAACAATAATTGGATCGTGCAAGAAACCGGAAAAACTCTCAAAATAAATTATAAATTCTCAAATATTGCGAGAGTTGTTTTTGTCGATGTGTGAGGTGCAACAAGTGATCGGGTAATAATTGAATAATTGATCTTTTCTTATACAAATTCAAGGTTTATTTATTCGAATAAATAAAAAGTGGTGATCGATTTATTAAAAGACAAAGACGACAACCAAAGAATACAATTAAGCCTCAAAAGCAATAGAAACTGATCGAATTCCAGAGAACACCCATGTGTTGTTCATTGGAATACGTTGCTTGGTGCACAACTTGATCAGTTCTTGCCCTGCAACACCTCCCATTAAGGAAGAAATATTGTGAAGCTCACAGCCTCCATATCTTACCATCTCAGCCACATACTTGTCCATATCGTGACAAGTTTCTGTCACTTCGAATTCCTGCAAAAGTTCATCAACAATCTTCTTCAATTCAACTGTATCAGAAGCAACATTCTCATCATCTTGACCAGGATAATTGCCATGTTTTTCCAAAAATCTATCAGCAGCACGTAACACAATGTAGAATGGCATTGTTGAGTCCTCATTGTATTGCATTTGGGATTGAATTTCCTCCTTGTTTGGCGACTTCAATTCCTGTTCAAGTGATCTGTAATGCATGGCACGCAAATAATAAGCATTCTTACAAAATTCCTTGAGATCCATTTCGCTAATTTCATCTTCAGATCTTCCGACTTGCTTCAAAAATTCCTTCATGTATTTCTTGACAATTTCCATGTCAGCACGAGCCTTCTTTCTAAAAAGCGATTGCATCTTGACGTATCGTTCAGTGTCAGAATGCATGTCTGGAACACGTCCTTGGAGTGGCAAGAGTCCTTGTCCTTCATTCTCAACAAACTTTTTCACAGCAGCAGCCATAATCCAAAAATCATCAGAATCTTTTGTGAGATTGGAACAGAGTTCATCTTGGAAAACTGACAAAACATTATCTGGAATGGATGGTTCAGAGTAACAAAAATGGGCCTTGTCAATTGCTTCGGCAAAGTTTGTCAAAACACTCCATGATTTGGATAATCCTTTGATGAGATTTTGGAAATCCTCCTTGTCTTGTCTGCTTTGAGGTAATTGATTGTTGTGAGTGGACATCCATTGCTTCAAAGCCTTGACCAACAAAATTGGATATGAAGTGTGAGCTAGAGTATTGTTGTCCATGGCATCAAGATCTTGAAGATCGCAGAACTTCATAAAATCAGGCCATGGTTTCGTAATACGGAGATCATCAATTTGTGTATCTAATTTTGCTTCAACGATTGTATGATGTTTTGTAATAATACGTAAATAGCCAATCATACCAAAGGAGCGAACACAAACAAGAACCTTGTTCTTATCGTAACAATATTTGGCCAATTTCTCAACTTGATGAGTTGGCATTTGTGAAGCAATAATAAAGTTGAATTGATCAAAGAATTCTGGAGATTTCTCAATGACAACGACTGGATCTTCAGCAAGGAATTGTCCTTTCACTTCAGGATTCAACTCGGCGAGAACTTCTGAGACAGCCTCTGCTCTGTTTCTATCCAAATCTGACTTTCTCAAGTAGAAATTTCGTCCCAAATCTCTGGGTGAGACTTTTTGAGCATCAACCACAGAGAAGTTACCAAAACCTGGCAAAACAATATTCTTCAAGACCTCACATCCAACAGCAGTAGCATTCAACAAACAGACTTTAGCGGAATCGATACGAGCCTGTCCGTGAACGCCCCACAAACGAAGCTGACGATCATTTCTTTCCTTCCATTTGGATTCATCAGGAAATTCAACAGGTGATGGTGAAATTGGGGAGAGAATATAGGACATGATGAAGTAACGATAAGAAGAAGGATGATGATGATGAGCGATCACACACGATCTCAATTTTTTGATGGTGAAAGGACGATGATGACACACAACTTTTGATATTTTTTTGTGATGGTGTATTTTTGGTTCAAGTTCTTATTTTTGTAAAGCATCTACACTCTTGTTCATTCACTGGATTGATGCAGATCAATCAGACAACATTGCACTGGCTTGCAAGAGCTTTGAACAAAACTTGTCAACAACATGGAATATATTAAAATAAAAGATCTCTTTGAAACAGAACTAGAGGGTAATGTATTCTTCGGGGTGAGTGAATACAACACAAAACTATGCATACTCGTACATAAACATCTTTCAAAATTATTCTTCCTTCTCGGATTCACCGGCCGATGAAAGAGAAGCTTTTTGATCTTGAACTTGTTGTTGGAGCTTCTTCTTGACATCTCCTGGAAGTCCCTTCTTCTTCTTTTGAGCCTTCTTGGCACCACCTCTTGCAAGATTGGCAGCTTCCATCAATTCCTTTCCTTCATTCAAATACCAGAAATATCCAAATTGAACAGTGAAAATCAAAAGCCATAACATGTATGGAGTGTTGATATATCCAGCAAACTTCAAGATACTATTGAATTGACTTGTAGTGAACATGGAAACACCAATCAATGTAATGAGGTTCAACAAGGCCAAACTCAAATCCTTAACCCACCACAAAGAAACGGAGAAAAGAACATTGACAATCAAGTGCAAAGCATAGACAGTCAAAGCTCTGTTCCAAGTTTGACCACCATAAACATAGGATAACCAAGCACCAATAGCCAAAGGAATATACAATGCAATCCAAACATTGAAAATGAGTGTTTCAGAGAAGTAGTATTTTCCTTTTTCTAATTTTCTGTACCATTGCGTTTTAATTCCTTGATTTCTTGAGAACCAAAAGACAAAAGCAGCGACGGCCACAGCAGCCAAGCTCAAAACAAGAGGAACAAAGTTCTCAGAAACGCTTTGTGGTGTAATGTACCATTGATCTGGTTGGAAAAGATATTCCCATGAGACATCAGGTTGTTGAGTAACCAAATCATCAGGAATGACTGGATCGAATGGATTATTAAATTCTTGTTCTTCTGCCATGATTGTGCGTGTTTATAATTTAAGAATGTATTAATAATACCAACAACAATAAATATTTGATGAAAGGATTTCAAAATAATGATGAAAGGGATCCAATTTCAAGGCAACAGAGTGAGTGCGAGCGAATGACTCTCAAAAGGGTGTTGCGAATTTTTTTTTGGAGAGAAACAAAAAAACCTCGCCAGCTCACGCTTGTGTGCTCGATTACGTTGTTGTAAAGTTGCTCTTTAGTTGTGGTGGTTCTGATCACAATCTACTTTTCTGATGTGATGCATGCTTAGGGAATGTTTAACCTTAAAGGTTGCTACAAACAAAATAACATTACTGGCCAATTAACAATTAATGAAATACATTTATCAACACATAACGATAACATTTCATTAGCAGGATGAGTTACTCCTTTGGAGGGAGATAGTTTCAACCACACTGTTTTACAACACATAAAGGCAAACGATCGTGTAAATACCGATCAAAATTGTTGTGAGGACTCCCCAGAACCAAATCAATGATCTCCACGGTTGCCATGCTCTCCAATAAGCCACAAAGTACAAATATCTCGACAGAGTAAAGCTAAACATTAACACATTTCCAATGACAGAATCCCAAATGGCATATTGTGGCGATGTGACACTTGAAACTTGCAACGAGCTCACCAACACATATGGAACTGTCACCAAAAAGAATGGTAAAATATTCTCCAAATCATTCGCATGAATTCTCTTCATTCGATTCGTCATACTAGAAGGATCATCGAGTGGTGTCTCAGTGGATGATTTGTTTTTCTCAACAACAGCAACTCGAACATCTTTTGGATTTGCATACACACCCTCCTTTCGTTTGTACATTCCTGTAAAGAAGGCAACAAAAAACAAACGAATCTCGCGAGAAGAAAACAATTGTAAACGAAACCTTGAAGGACAGGATTCCAGAGAAGCATGAGTGCCATTGTGTGGAGAGAATTCTTGTGAATAGGATGCAAATCAAGTTCTGTTGAAAGTGATTGTGGGAATTATGTTTTTTATGTGTTGTGTGAAATTTGCTGAATGTTAAGGAATGATTTTTATTGAACGAATGCGCTCATTCAAGGATCACACCTCATTCCAATCCATTTCTACGGAAGCACTTCTATCTTTTCTAACAAGAAGATCAATTGTCCTTCCGAGTTCAAAGTAGAGTGGACCTTTGAGCTAATGACGTACAAATGCCACATGTCAAATTGCTTGGTGTTTCCACATTCTGCACTTTCTCCGTTAACGGATGAATTTCTTTCCGTTACTCCTTTCTTCCAATTACCCCGATATTTCTTCAATCCGTTCTTCGCATATTCGAAGCGACCTGTTTTGAATGAGTCCGACAATTTTTCCACACACGTGATTTCTCAAGTTGTGACCGGGATCGATAATGTTGATAATCTTTCACATCTTGTTAAAAACTCACCCTCACACCATCCTTATGATCACTCTATTCGCTAATGTGTTGTATTGAATTGTTTGGATCTTGTCCACCCATTTGCCAACACAATGATTTAACTCATTCGAATGTCATGTTCTTCAAAGATTTTAAATTTTTTCGTTGAACATTGTTGCGAGACCAAAAGGAGTGTTAAAATCTCTTTGAAATCATCGTGGCCACAAATGTACGTTGGAATATCATGACTCGTTTCATGAGAATTTGTCACAGCGAGTCGCAATTCAAATCATCTTTCTCTCTCTCGAGATCTTTCATGCGTGAATCACAATAAATTTCCTAAATTGAAAAATTTAGAAGTTGAGATCATGACTTCCGCATGTAATGCATTCATTGGCGAATTGTCTCTATCCTGTCTGGATAACAACGTCTTTCAAATTTCCCCGAACAAAAAAAAGCATTGCGCGCCCTCACACGTTCACGAAATTGTTGAGTGACTTTTGACTTGCGCACAAGTCACACACCAAACACAGCCAACGGCTTTCACGACGCTCCTTTCTTTCTAAACTCAGACACCAACACAACAACCACAACAACCACAACAACCACAACAACACTGTTGATCATTGACTTCAACAACAATCTTCCGAATATTATCTTCGCCCTGCTTGTTGCGGATCATTCCTTGTAAAAGACAATTACTCGCGAGAGTGCATCTGTCTCTCTCGACATCTCAATTCCTCTTAAAGTAGTGGTGCTTCTGCTTCTTCTGCTGTTGTAGTAGTGCATTATCAAGTGGTGGATATATTCACAAACTTGTGTCATCCTTAAAGACATTTATCAAGTTCAGGAAATCCATTGGACAAATCAAGAGCTCTCTTTTTCTTCGGATACTTCTGCATTAGTTTCATCTCTCTTGCAACATACAACAACACCAAAACTACAACAACAACTTGTTGTTGTCATCCATCACAATCTCGTGGTGGTGGTTTTATTGAAATACAAGAAGAACATACAAAAAAAGCCACGACTGTTGTTGTATCATCCGCGATTGAATTGTTGGGACTTTGAACAACAACAAGATTGGCCAATTCGATAGTACATTGTGGAGACCACCAATCTCTAAGAAGAAGAAGAGATCATTTATTGACGACAACATTCATTGTCTCTCTCCTTCGCATATTGATTCCAAAAAGACTCTGAGTGACACGTCAAGTGTCATCTTCTCTCTCTCCTATCTTATCGTCATCAAATAATAATATTACAATCACACACACACACAGAAAGCAAGGCTTAACTATATTGTGCACAACTCTCTTCCACAACACAATAATATTACCATTGATCGATCATTCTCTAACGACCCTTTTATTTCAATCCGATCTTTCAAGAATTTCTGCCAAAATACAACAAGTACATTTTCATCCACAACAACAACAACAAGAAGAACAACATCATCATCATGAAACTCTCCAATCTATTTGCTTGTTTTTTAGCAGCTCCCTCTCCCAATACACTCACTGCCAAGAAACATCCAGCCATTGCCATAAAACCTGTCACTTCCAAAACAGATCCCTTTCAACAACAACAACATCAACATGGAAGTGATGACAGCTCGATGATTCCCAACGTGGATGGTGGTTCTACAACAAATTCCCGTTCGAGTAGTAGTAGTCAAAATTTCAAAAAGACTCGATCTTGGAGGTTTTCATTCCGGAGGAGAATCTCAACTTCTCCTTCTTCCGATGATGCTCCAAAATGTCAATATGGATCTTGTGAACATCATGGTGATCATCATCACATCGATGTGGCAGCCACTGATTCCAATTTCCAACAACAACAACAACATCCTCTTCAAATGATCTCCTCGAAAAGTACAAAATCTCTTCCAACTGTCTCGAATAAGAGTCGAAGTCGAGCAAAGAGTAAATCGACAGGATCCTTAATGAGCACCACCAACATCACTAACACTGTCACTGCCACTACTACCAACACTACCAACATGCCCTACAAACCCAATGTCGTGATTGTCCCTGCACTTTTACAACAACCACAACAAATTTCACATCACTTGTCTCAACAACATTCTAAAAAGAGACCTCCCAAACAGAGTTTCAAATCGACAGGTAGCATTTCACACAAGAGTGCCAAACTCAATCTCACACTCTCGACGATACCTCCACTTGCTGTTCAACCAGCCAATCGAAGACGACCGCCTGGTCAAAGTCAATTCACTTTTGAGGAACATACTTCACAACACTTTTCGAAACGACATGTGAATGAAACATTTATGGATTGGATACAAACAACGCCCTATTTTGCAAAGATTGAGGAAAATTTGAAAAAGAAATAATTCTGATGTGATGATACAAATGCTGTCACTGACAACAACACCACCTCATTCATGCTGTCACTGACAACAACAACAACAACACTGATTGAAAATAATTTCTTTGCAACGACTGTCATTCTAATTGAAATTCCTTTCTAACTCGCTTCTATTACATGACTCACTTTAACGCTATTTTTCTTCGCATGATTGTCTCTTTGTGTGGAATGACCAAGTGATCAATTTACTCTTACCAATACAACTAGGCGACACCATATTCTCAGTTAAATAAACAAACCTTAATCATGATGATTAGATCTGCCATCATTAAATGATCGTTTCAACGCATGACTTTGTTGACACTCCCACCACCAGAGATTAGAACACCGTAAATGCATCATTCGACCATATTGCAGAATAAGAGACTCTAAAAGTGTCCCTGAACTCTCTTGTTCTGTCTCATGGTTGATCAACAATTCAAATATAAATTCGTATATCCCTTTAATATTATATATGAATACGAATGGTTCCATCCACCTTTTGAGAGGAGAGGAAAATCATCAGAATGATTCTTTGGTACAATTGGAATTGTTAGATTTTACAAAAGGGTATGATCGGAAGGATCTAGAGATGGGTTTCCATGAGTTGAAGGATGAGGTTGTTGATGCAAGAATAATAATATCTAGATGATATTAATGATTTCAAAATCGGAGGACAAGAACACGACGAGCTCTCCAATTTCTTCCCATCCTTTCTTCGGGGATGAGTGCAGAGAATCATAATGATTCTGAACACCAACCAACCTTGTTTTATTCAGAGAAGTTCCGTTTCATTATTTACTTTCATTGAGAGTGGATGAACGAGCTCGTCCCTTCACCATAGAGTTTCTTGATCCGATCGGCCGCTTCATGAAGTATCTTCTTAAGGCACAAGTTGAACAGGATGACTCTGATGAATTTATTGATTTATATCGAAGATGGCACATGGAGAGGTGAATTGATGGTGTATTCGAATGGTACATTTGAATTACGTCCTATCACCACTCATGAACCTTCTAAATGTTGCTGCAACAGAGTGAAGAATTTGATTGGAAATAGTATTCTGTTTGGTTTTTTGAGAGAAAGATTGTGGAAAGCTAAAATCTAAAGCTACATGAAACGCATGATCTCTTCATTCAACGACTTGAGCCAATATAACTATATAGGGCTCGCGGAAATAGATCACGCTTAATGCCTCAATATATGCAGAATGATTGAGAATTCTCAAATTTGCTAATTCAACATTCATTGAGAAATTTCATGTTGAATGGCTGTAATGTGGGTTTCCAACCCTGGAATTAATATTGTATCATTTAGTAACAGAATAGCATGAAATCATATCTAAAATAATTAAATAGTTATATATTAGTATTATTATCATTTCTTTTTAGATTTTTCGTCCATGCTGTTCGTTCGTGTTCGTGTTGTTATTGGTTTTTTTGATGATGACGTTGATGCATGATGTTCCAATGAGGAATTATTATTGGTAGTTGTGGGAAGTGTTTCCTTGTCATGTCGTGCTGTTTCTGACGATGAATCATTATCAGAGTCATCTTTCACATCTTCGCTACTATTGTCAAGGCTCTCCAAATCTACTTTGACCTTTTTCTTTGTGATGAATTGTCGTTTCATTTTGTCATGTCTTCTTTGTAACCAAAAATAGGAAACAAAATATCCAGCAATAAATATGAAAGCAGAAGGTATAAGAATGATCCAAACACAACTCATGGCAACATCAATTGAAAAACTATCCTGAATAAGACCAAAGATAAATGCAGAGGGAAAATCTCCAAACAAGTGGAACAGAAATATTTGCCAACTCACTCCATAATTTCTCAAATTTTTGTATTCCACAGAGTTCACAACACTACACTGGAAAGGACTTGTGGAACAAAATAGAAATACACAAGAAATTCCAAACAATATCAACAAGACATAGATATTCACATTGAAAATAAATACTGGAATGACCCAAGGAAATCCCATCATTAAGAAAATTCCACAAAATAGTAAACTTCTTGTGGCTTGATTGTTTGAAATCCAAAATTGACGCGTTAACAGTGAAAATGAAACATTCAAACAGTGATAATTAATATTTGGAGTGGAACATGTTAGAACCATGCATGAAAAAATGTTTTCAATATATTGATAAACTACGACAATCACTTACCTCCTCGCATTCCATTTGAACCACCAAATCGATCAACAATAAAACCACCCAACATGGTTCCAATAATGGAGGCCAAAAGCATGACAACAGAAAAACCAATATTTGCAAAATTTGCATAATCAGATCCAATGGTAATTGCACTATCCGATTGTCGTATTTTGTGTAAAACATAGGAAGGAGCATAGAATTGAATGGCACCTGCCACAAAGTTATATCCACACGATCCCAATGTACTGAAGCAATAAACTGGATTGCAGAATAGATATTTCATGGCCGAGCAAAACGAGAAAACTCTATATCTATTTTTGGAGGGCTCACATTTGTGATGTTGTTGAAATCGTGGCAATGGCATGGTTTCATTGTGAATTCGTAACTCTTCTTCAACAATGGGTTCATGTGGTAAAATTTCTTCGTCATCGTCATTCGAATCACCAGTTTTGTGAAGAAGAGAAAACTCGCTGTTCGTTTCTTCTCCATCTGATAAATCGTCCATTTCAGAATGAGAGTGTTCAGAATGATGATGCATTGGTAAAGTGTCAATGTCTTGTTGTGTTGTAGAGCCATTAACTGTGTCAATTTTTTCAACCTTAATAATATCCACTTGATAATCTTCATCCTCAATTTCTAAGCTGGTATTGTGTTTTTCAAATTCGGAAACAGTTTCATCTGTTTTTTTGGGGTATTTTGTTTTCACCGATGAAAGTGGAACAAAGAGAAGGAGACATCCAAAGAATAGTCCAAATAAAGATTCCATATAAAAACAATAGGTCCAATTGCTAATATTTACAATATATGAGGCAATACTGTATCCAAATGCTACTCCTAATGGTACTCCCAACATGAAAAAACTCCTAAACCAATGTTATATTTTCATGAACCATCATGTTGTGAATTTCACAAAGTTTGAATTTCAAAAGTTTTTTTCAAAATATATTTGTAAGAATTGATATGGTAGCAGTTGTTATAGGTACAAATACAAATGATCATGACAAAAATTAAGAAGGCATCCCATCATTGCATAAAAACATTCACATGAAAGAAGGCATTTGTCATGTATCATTGTCGAAATCAAACCGAAAAAATTATAGTTTTTCATACAATGTTGCAACAACTACACAAATACCTACATGTAAGTAGTTTTGTACTCTTTTGTTGCGATATCATCAATGAGCGTGACTGAGAGCGGCACAAAAGATGCCTCTCCAATTCCAATCAGAGCTCGTGACAATACCAACATGTAGTATCCCCATTGTTCATCGACTCCGTGAGATACTGATCCCCATAGTCCCGACAGGATGGCACTACCGGAAAATTTCAGGTCAATAGATTTTGAGTCAATATTTTGTTGAATATTTTCAATATTTGCGCATCAGAGGATGATCAATATGTACGTGACATTCATAAATATAATGTGCAAAAACAACTTTCTTCCTACCTGACAGCCCAAACAAACAATCCGAAAGACATAATTAAATTCACTCTCACATAATTCGCCAAAAAAGCAAACAATGTACTTCCTATTGAAAATGTTATTATAAAAGCACTTCCAATAATTCCTTCTTGTTTCCCCGATAACATCCAGTGCTCCTTGATGGAAGGTAACACTGAGGCTATCGCTCCCCGATCAAAAAACATTAACATTTCTACAATGGTTAGAAATAATAACAATAATTTCGGATATCGGGTAAAGCAGCCAAAAATTGGAGGGATAGACCACAACATGCCTGAGGAGGATGATGATGATGACAATTGAGTTGATCCGAGTGATGAGGATTGGGGCATTTTTTTGTAATCACTCACTTGAATATTATGATGAATGTCTGACTACTGGTAAATGGAGTGTTGGTGCCAGCCACAATGTGACATGATTAATTTTGGTCATGAGATCATGTTGGAATGATTGACTCGTTTACATTCATGTGAAAACACAAAAAATATGATTGTATTGTTTGAAACTAAATTGAAAGTACAAAAGAGTTTGTACACGATGTGCATCGTGTGGATAATAATCGATCATGGCAATTAATTATTATTATCGCTTGCAAGTTTTCTACAAATCGTCACTAAATCTTGTTTGGAAAGAGTGTGAAGATCAGGTTGTAAAAATACTGTCTTGTAATTCTTCACAATGAAGTCGAAACATGCATCAAGAATTAAAGTACAATTGTGTTGTTTTGCTTCTCTATAAAACATGATCACATTATGAACGCTCACAATTTGTTTGAATATTTTCACACAAAATTCTGCAAGTGTTGGAATATTCCATTCTGAAGAAAGTACATAGGTATCCACAACATGACATGGCTTTAAATTAGCGTGATTTGAATAAATAAAATCCACAGCACCAAGCAAGACTGCATAAGGGAATGGTGAACTCACTGTGATCACATTATGATGAGATTCTGTTGCAGATTCAATGAGTTTCCTTAAAAACGGAGAACGTTGAGCGAGAATGGCTCTCAAAGCTCTAATTTCTCTTCTCGATTCTTGATGATATAAAATAACATCTGTGTACATGCCCTCCATGAGAAGCTTCTTATACATTATGCAAAGTGGAGAAAGTTGTGGACCTGGAGGAGGTGGGATTTTTGAAGCACGCCCAAGTCCAACAATTTTAACAGCATCTGTGCAGTTTTCAAAGAAGAAGCATATCATGTCAGAATGAGAAAACATATTCGTCATGATCATATTCACAAGGTCATCATATGACAATAGTTTGAATTTTCATCATTGGAAAAGATCCTCAATAGTTTGCACAAAAACCTACCAATTTCAGTCCATTGACCTGGCATGTGTAAATCGAGTCGAATCGTATCTGAAACTACATCCTTCACGGTCAACTCTGGTGAAAAATCTCTGGCACCACCTCCAGTAGCTGTAGCAGTTCCACTGTACAAGACAATCCATTCATCATCATTGTGTAAATTACGAGCAGAAATTTTATAAGTCGCTCCAGGACATGACGTTTCATAAACATGAACTTTTTGAATTTGAATGGCCT
Organism: Naegleria fowleri; assembly: GCF_008403515.1. Taxonomy (NCBI): domain Eukaryota; phylum Heterolobosea; class Eutetramitea; order Acrasida; family Naegleriidae; genus Naegleria; species Naegleria fowleri. The sequence goes on along the minus strand of NW_025407941.1, from coordinate 72,870 downwards.
GTTCATATTTGAGAACGATAAACTCTGATGCAAATACATTGACAAATATATTTTGCAAAGGAGGTCGTTCCATCATGTGAGGATTCAATAAATGATTCCAGTACATGAGTGTGTGTTTCATATCCATAGCAACATGACACAAATGATTCATCCATTTTCAACCATGATGCATATTCAATGAGTCAACACGCACACACAATCATTTGAAATCAACCTACCAGGTCCGGTTGTTGTATTTGGACACCATGCCGATCCATGTGAGCCTGCATTTGGATAGATCGTGCTAGGTCCAATCACATTTCTAGGTCCATACGAAACTGATTGAGAAAATCCATGTCCACCTCCAGCACTACCATCCCAATAGGAGCTACAATCGAGTACATCCGAGGCCCACAACTCGATCATGGTTAAAGGCTCATCTTCATGCTCGTCCTTCTTCTTCTTCTTTTCTTCAATTCCAAATTCATAGTCTTCATAATACTCGGGTGTTTTGATCGGAATGATCTGAGCTGAAAGGGGTGAGGGAGTATACTGTTGTTGTTGTTGTTGTTGTTGATCGTTCATAAAGTGAAAAGCTGCATCATCCTTGGTTTGGAAACGCTGGAAATCATTGGAATCTTGCTTGTTGTTGCTGTCGGAACTTGAGAAGAAGGATGAGATCATTTTTTTTAATTGGAAATTACACGAGTTGCAAACCAGGTCAATCATGAACTTTTGAACATGTGTGTGGTTCATCATTCAAGTTCCCCTATACAGGAGTGCATAACGTGTGGTGATGAAATGTTTCAAGGATGAATTCATCAAAAAAGAAATAACTTCATCATTTCACAAGTTGTGACAGGTGGGTATATTGAGCTCAATTTAAAACATAGAATGGGTGTCGTTTTGATCGATGACCGTTGTTCAACCAATAGTTACAACAACAACAATCTTTTCCCTTGAAAGATTAGTTGTGCTTAGGTATTTAAATACCATCATGGTGTTTAGAAAATGGAAGGGCGCTTATTCTATTAATAATGTCATTGAAACAAAAAACAACTCGTGCGTGAAGATCAGAGTTTTTTCAAATTTGAAAAAAAAAATTAAAAAATTAAATAAAAAAAATGTCATCATCAACCAGTGAAAGCGCAAAAAGGACTGTGTATGTATCGAATATTGCTCCGGTGGTGAATGAAGAAACATTGCAAAAGTTTTTTAATTTTTGTGGAGAGATTGAAATGATGAGGAGCATACAGTAAGTTTTATTATTCTTGGATGTGAGAGATCTTATCTTTTTTTTGATCGTGATGATGATGCATTCCAATCCTATTCATGATGCTGAAAATTCAACATATTCAAACTCTTTATGAAAATCTCTTGTTAAGTTCCTCTTCCGAGACCAAATATGAAATTGTGTTTTTTGAAGAGGCTTCTGCACAAAAAGCCATTAAACTGAACGGTACACCAATGGTTGGATTTAAATTACAAATTGTTGGAGCAGCACCCTCTACGACAACCACAACATCCACCTCCCTTCCGACCACACAAGGTGCTGCAGCTGGATTGCTATTGGAAGCCTCTCAAGAATCATCAGCAAAGGCTTTGAATCCTTTCATTCAACAAATTGGAGATCCCAATGTTGATAACAATCTCGTATATAGTACAGGTGATGTAGAAAAGGATAAGGAAATTGCACGAACGATCTATGTTGGAAATATTGATTCCCGAGCCAATCACAATGATTTGGTGGAAATTTTCAGTGTTTGTGGTCCTATTGCATATATTAGGATGGCAGGAGATGGAAAACATCCCTCTAGATTTGCTTTTATTGAATTCTTGGATATTGAAGCAGCAAACAAAGCCATGTCCCTGTCTGGTCATCGTTTGTTTGATCATGAGATTAAGGTCAATCGTTCGAAAAAACCAATCACTAAGCCTGGAGTCAAGATGACACCCCAGGAAGAAAAGAAACTTTCAGATGCTATTACAAGTCTCAAAGATAAATTGGAACTCTATGAAAGAGATCCAGAACTCTTCAAAAAGACCTATTTAGAAAATCTAGATCATGGCAAAACTACTCAACATCATTACACTCCGAGAAGACATCAACAACAGAATTACCAGCCTTACCATCATCACCAACAGCATCAATATAATGGTGGTGGCCATCACCATTCATATAACCAACATACAAGTCATAATTATTATAATAGACATCATCACAACTATAACCAACCACAGGGCTATCATAATACCTCGAACAGATATTACAATAATTCTGGTAGGTATGGCAGTGCAAGCGCTAGTAGTAGCAGCAATAATTCATATTCGGGAGGTGGCCCTCGTGAAGATATACCAAAACATTCACCATCGTCAACAGATAATAATAACGACAGTAGAAATGCAAATTCTACCTATGGCAGTAATATGTCATCCTATTCTTCACAAAGAGAAGCGAACGGAGGTAGAAGATTAGACTCTTCATATACAGAACAAAGATAAGAGTTGTCATTTTTGAAAGGATTACTTCTTCTAGGAATATCTTGTTAATCTTGACACACCGTGAGTACTTCATGATGACTTGAATTCACCACATATTTATTATATTTATTAAAGCTTTAATTAGAGTACAACATCAATTTCGTAATTAATTTACCGTGAATCATCGGTTAGTGTGATTGAAAAAGATTGTGTGACACTTCTCAAGACCAATTACCGTTCATGATCGTTGATATCTAAGGTGCCTTCAACGTTCTTCTTACGGCAACAATAAGAACAAATGATTTGAATGATTTGTGATCAAGCTTCTTTAATATTTTTACAAAGACAAGACTTGTTTGAAATATTCATCCTTACTCAAACTCTCAACAATGTCACCTGCATTTGGACGTTTTTCAGGGTCAAAATCCACCATTCTCCACAACAAGTCAATGAACTGTTGTGAGTAGACAGTGTCTGTCTCCAAAATTTTTCGAATAATATAATCTTTTGCCTCTTGTAGGTTGGTTTGATGTTTCAACAAGAGTTGGCCCAATGAAAGACTCATATCAAAGGTAATCATGACGAAAATACTACAACCCAAACTGAAAATATCCGTGTTGAATGAATATTTTCCTCCAACAATTAATTCTGAACTCATGAAGAAGGGAGTTCCTGCAAAACTAAATGAATTCAACACATTGCTTTCCTTTGCCAATCCGAAGTCACTCAACACAATTTTGATCCGTTCATTGGCTTCATCAATTTCATCAATGAAGATATTCGATGGTTTGATATCTCTGTGAATCATGGACATGGTTTTCTGAAGGTAATCCAATCCACGACATACTTGAAGAATAACTTGCAACATCATCTTTTCAGAAAGTCTTTTACGTTTCTTAATGAAATAATCCAAATCTCCATTTCCATAGAATTTCATGATGAGATAGAGAGACATGGTATTCTCATCGACGACTGCATCTTCAAGATAGACAATATTGTCGTGACGACAACGGAACATGTTAACAGCTTCTTTGAATTTTTCATTCAATTCAGACATTCCAGAAAGTTGAACTTTCTTAATGGCAAAGAATTCAATTTCACCAGGTTTGCCTGTGTAAAAGAGATTTCGTGCTTTAAAGACACTTCCAACTGTGCATTTGATATCAATGAGAAGAAGTGAATCATAATGAATACCAAGTTTCATCGGTCACAATGTCATACCACGAAGAAGATTAGAAATTATTAATATTCGAATACAACACTTCTCGCAATAATTGAATAATTACTTACATCCTCCGGCACCAATTTTTTCTAAAATTTCATACTTCCTATTAATCACATCGGTTCTTCCACTACTCGTTGATGAATTGGATCGATTCGATTTGCTAGAGGTCATTCCCGCCGATTGACTCACAGAAATTGGAACAATATCTCCATGACCTCCAGTACTCATCAATTGTTCTCTCACCGATCGATAATCTGAAATAAATAATGAGCTAGTTCCAGTGTCCTCTTGCATTTCAATATCAGACAAACCTGAGACAGAATTCTTTTGTGAATTTCTTAACATTGGATCATGCGTTGCAGTGTTAGTATTATTGATTGACATGTTGTAATGATTTTCATTCGATTTGTTCTTTTCATTGAAGGATAGGCCTTTCTGTTTTTGCATCTTCTTTCTTCGAATCACAAGAGCCACAATGACAACAGTCACAATGACCAAGAGGATGATCATCAATGAAACAATGGAAACAGGGACAGCGATGGCCACAGCCAAGTCTCCACCTCCATTGGCAAGAGGTTTGGTGTTGGAGGAAGCAACTGCGTTAGTGTTGCCTCCATTACTACTGGAAGTGCTCGCTGTATCCAGGAAGACTGAGAAGGTGGTGAGGTGAGTAGTTTGACATTTGACAGATATCGTGTTGTCAGAGTTTATAGTCACAAGAGTAGTGACACCGTCTTCCAACCAATCTCCAGTACTTTCTTGCAAATATCGACAAGTTAAATTTGCCTTATTCGATTGATACAATACCAAATTGTCAGAACTGATTGCCAAATTAAGGAAATCCAACAAAATTGGATTTTGCAAATTCGAAATTTGTAAACTCGTTCCATCTTGCAATCGATTCACTTGCACAGTCATGACACCTCCAGAAACAATCATTCTTGTCTTATTTTTTCCAATTGAAAATTGAGAATTTGTCACATTCAACACTGTTGCGACAAATTTGTAATCACTTGCAACTGCATTCGTGTCCACAAATTGTAAAGTTGATGGAAGTTGAATACCAAATTGTGAATTCAGTACAATTTTCATATTTGAAAAACTTGTCAATTTCAATCCATAGGTTAATGAAAGTGTCATTCCATTCAAATCCATCACTCCATCTTGAGCTGTTTTGAGATCAATCAATCCAAGTTTGAGTTGAATGACTTGCAAAATGTTAGATGAGAATTGTGTCATGTTTTGAGACGAAGAGGATGAGGATGGGCTTGTCAGTGAGGAGCTCAACAATGCAATGGCATTTGATAGTTCCGAGCTCACATTCGGATTGACAGAAAGAATAAATTTCATCGTTTGAATGAGGGAATTACGATCCGAGGCATTCAAAGTACTTAATTGTCCAACCTTATTGATAAACAAGACAATTTTTGAAACGAGCGGTGAAAGTACTTCCACCAATTGGTCATCTGCATTGAAAGACAAATTTTCGAACAAATCCAAATATGTCATGAGGTAGTCGATCATTTTTGACACATTGTCATTAATGTCTGCAAATGCCTTCGATGCATCCACGGATGGACTATTCAAAAAGATGCTCAATGCACTCGCAATGTCAATATATTGCTTCAAAGTGACATCGTATCCAATGTTTTTTTTGAGTGCCTTATCTAAATAATCAAAGACATAGGTTGCATAATAATTGGGTGGAAAGACTGAAATGACACTTGCCAGGTCTGGTGGAAGATTTGTTTTCACAGCAACTTGATAAGTGACACTTCCTCCATAATTGTCTTCTAAAATAAATTTCACAAATGCAGAATCAGAGAGAATGGGTAATCTTGTGACCATGACATTTCGTTTCGAACTTGAAAGTGTCATTTGTTTTTGAGAGGAATCAAAAAGAATCATTTTCAATGAAGAATAATCAGCTTCAGAACCAATATTGCTGCAAGAGAGTGTGAATAATGTGTCAAAGGCAATTCCACTCGAAGGATAAATATTACATCCACTGAATTTGTTCATTCTTGGCATAATTTTTGTAAAATAGAGAGATGAGAAAATGTGACCACTTGTCAAAGTGACATTCACTGTGAAGGTGTAAAGTATATTTTCATAGAGATAGGTGGAAGCATCGATAGTGGTTTGAATGAGTGTACTTCCATCTGGTTGATCTTTAAATGTGGAGGTTGTAGCAGGGAAGGCCAGTTTTGTTGGAAAGTCAGCTGTCAATTTGATGTTAGAAATGGAAGAGCTCGAGGTTTGAGAGAGAATAGTCTTTAAGATGATCATGTTGTTGTATCCTTGAGCTGGGACGATGGGTTGTGTGTACACTAACGAAGAGATGGATCTCAATGAATTATCCATCATCCATAAGGTGGAATAAAGTGTGAAATTGGATCCAAATGTTGTTTGTAGTTGACATTTCAAACGGTAAATGCCTGAATTGATCATTCCACCATTATTAGTGAAGGAAATGATGGAAGAAGTGGTCGAATTGAGAATATTTGTGCAGGAGGAGCCTGATGTGACATGTTGACAGGACCATTGAATGGATGAAATTAAAGAAGAATATCTTGCATCGAACGATTTGATCGATAATACCAATGAACCTTTCTTATCCATGAATTGGCTCTTGTCTCCTCCATCAATATAGAATTGCATTGTTGGATCCATGTTAAATGTCAAGTATCCATTAAATGTTTCAGAAATTCCCAAATTAGGAATTGAAACTACTGTCTTTAACACACTAGTCTTGTTAAATGTTATAAAACTAGAGGGAATTCTATACAATTGTTTACCACTCATTTGAGACAGAACACTTCCATCCAATTCATGTGAAATGTTTGTAAAACTTGAATTCAATAAAGTCACAATAATTGGATGTCCCACCAAAACATTCTCCAACACACAGTCGTATCCATTCGAACACATTCGAGAGTAATATTTAAGAGAGTTGGCATCCCATAAATTAATTTGTGACTGGTTCGAATAAATATATACCACTTTCAATGCACTACTGCTTATTCCCAATGCCTGATCAACAACATTGACAATGAAATTGTAGGATTGTCCTTGTGTAAATAAATCTCCTGAAAGTGTCACAACAGGTTGCTGTTGAGAAGTGGATAATACGTTCAAAATGGTGGCAGGACAATTCGAGCACGAGAAGGAATAATCTAATTTTCGATTAGGGAGAGTTGATTGTGAAGCATCTGCTCTTAAAATGATGGAATTTCCAAAAAAGGGTCGTTCTGGAATGACATTCAACACAGCAGTCAAATTCTTGCTTGAAATCATTTCTTGAATGAAATACTTTCGTGACGTTTGTGGATGTTGCAGAGAAGTGTCATTAGGTTTGAGCAGATAAGCTCCTCCCAATTTAACAATAAAGACTCCCAATGCTGAATCGGTGAAACAAGTAGTTGTTTTCGAGTCTCCTAATAAAGTCAAATTGGAGAAGACAGAATTGCATTGATAATAATTTTGATTCACAATTTGTGGATCTCTTGTCACTAATTCTCCCTTCGAATAATCCAAAGTGAATAATGTATATTCACACTCCACTCCAGTGAGATAATCTCCTTCACAGGAACATTGATTGACATTCACACAAGTTCCTCTTCCACTACACACTCGAGTGTCATTAGAAAGAATTCCAAAACACTTTTTGAGTTCACATTGCTGACCAAAATATCCATTGAAACATTGACAATTATTGATATCCATGCATGTTCCAGAACTGTTACTACAGACATTGGAAGAGTTACTCAAAATTCCATAACAATATTTCACACTACAACCAGCTCCGTAATAACCACTCTGACAGGTGCAATTATTGAATGAAGAACATGTACCATGTGAGTCACAGACAAGTGATGAGTTGGAGCTCACTCCCCAACAGACATTAAATTCACATTGAGATCCTGTGAATCCAGTATCACAACTACAAGTGTCATGTCCAACACATTTTCCATGATTGGAACATCCGGCAGCTCCAATTTTTCCATAACAGTAAAAAATTTCACATTGACTTCCTGCATAATTTGGATCACATGAACAATTATTGGGAGAAGAACACACTCCATGTCCACTACATACTGCACTCGTGTTGGTGTTCAAAGTTCCATAACAATAATACGAGCTGCAATCGGATCCAGTATAATTGGAAGAACTGCATTGACAAGTATTGGCTTTAACACATTGTCCACGTCCTGAACATACTTTGGTGTCATTTGCCAAATATCCATAACAAATAGGTATTTCACATTGTTGACCAGTATAATTGGCAAAACAGGTACATTTGTCTCCACTCACACAAGTTCCATTTCCGCTGCAAACCATCGGTGAATTTGAAGCAATGTTAAAACAATAGGTATTTTCACAACTGGTTCCATTGTAACCTGTTTTACAGGAACATGTGTCTGGAGCGATACACGAACCATGTGAACTGCATACCGATGGATTCGAATACAAGACTTTTCCACAATAATAGTCTTTGCATTGATTGACTTCTGAAGTGTATCCATCAGAATTGCAAAAAGTGAGTAAGAATCCTTCACTCGAAGCTGGATCAAAGATGGGAACAGTTACAGAGGAGACTGCCGTATAAAAGGTCAAATCTTCATTGAAAAAGTAACCTGCCACTGAGACGAGATAATCATTTGGATAACCAGAAACAGATGTAAAAGTCAATGTGGAGTTCCATCTCGTTCCCCATTCCAAGTTACCATCGGATCCATTAAATTTCAACAAAAACTTGCTATTGTTTTGACTACTTGTGTAAACTGGATTCAAATAAGTGGAAGTTTTTGAAATCAAAATTGGAACTTGGAACTCTCCTACTAAATAACCCAAATGTTTTGAAGAACCACCCACAGCCAATTGGACATTATTCGAAGGAGAGTCTGTCTGAATGGTTTTCACATAATCGAGCACATTGGAAGAATATCGAGAATAAAAGATTCCACCATTTGAGTAATTGGGAAGAACATTTCCTGACAATAGCGCAATTCCATTCACACTTTGATAATATCCAGCAAAATAAATCGTGTCGTTGAGGTTTTGAATGGAAGTAATGATGGTCATGTTTTGACTCTCTGTTGTGTTGGCAATTAATTGACAGGTGGAACTCGAAGTGTTAAATTTCAATACAAACGTTTTGAAAGTCTTTAAACCAGTGGTGACAATAGGGCATCCCAAAGTGGCAGTCATATTTCCAGAGGTGACACTACCATTTCCCATCACATAACCACTCAAGTGGATGAGTCCTTTACTGTCTAAAACAACTCCTGTTGCTCTCATGTCACGAGGATCTGTCAGGATGTATTGAAGTTCAGGCAATGTAAAGATTGCTGGAAATGAATTGTAAGAAAGGGTTTGCTGAATCATGAGAATGTTTTGATTTTGATTGAGTGGTGGCACTCCCACATTGGCAGCAATGATTAATGAATTTCCTTTTTTGTGCATGCTGACGATATCGACGAGTGGAAAGGGAGAGTTGATCACTTTAGCATCCCATGCAGCTGTGTTTGCATTTGGATTGGGATATGAAGTGTTAAAACATGCCAAAATAATTTGTGGATAATTTCTTGGATTATTCAAATACTTTCCAAAAAAGTTGAAAGAGGTTGCACTGCCATCAATCACCGAAGCAATATACATGATCGTTTCATTATCAGAGTCCACTAAAATCTTTTTAGAAGCAAAAATACTCATATAATTGTTCTGTGGCCATGAAAACGACCATTCTGTCTTTCCAGGATTTCCCATCACTTTGGCAATGAAAGTGATATTCTTTGGTGGTGTCCAAACTTCATTGTAGTTCTCTGTATACATTTTACCCCAAGCGTTGTTGTTAAAGACAGAGTTTCCAAAAACGTACTTGTTGCCTTTGGAATCTGTGGCCATGGAGTGGACAATATCTGCATCGTAACCTCCATAGTGTCGAGTCGAGTAGGTGGTCACAATATCTGCTCGAACCAAAGTGAAGAATTTGTTTAGACACACCGAATAGCAGAGAACAATCATGAGTAATAATAATACAATGTTGCCTAGTCGTGTCGAGGTCGATCGTGAAAGAGGTGAAGAGAGGAGTCCTGTCATAGAAGATGTGAGACCCATGTGGTGAACTGGTGGGTTGCTCTTTTGTGGTTGACGTTTGGCAGCTGATTCCGACATTGACCTTTTGGGTAATGGCTGGGACATTTTATTGTTGTTGAAATGGGAACGTCCTAAGGCACAGGTTCATGCGATGCGAAAAGAAGATTCGACCGTTTACCGGTTTACTGTCAGTGATGCAGCGAACGAACTTGGATGTCAAGTTCTGAAATGCGCGCGTTGAAAAAGTTGTATTCGGAAATTGGAAAAAAAAAGTTCTTAAACTTGCAAGTTCATTTCATATCTGAGATGTGTTTCTTCTAACGTTTTCCAAGTCTTTCTGGATTAGGGGTCAAAGTCTTTCTTCGAGTGTTTAACCTTAGTGAGAAGAATTGTTGATGGAATGTGATCGCCAAGCTACTCATCTGAATGGTAAAGTCATCCAAATAGTCTACTGCAATACTCGTTTAGAAATATTGCGCGTTCTTGGCACTAAAAACTGGAATGAATTGCAAGGCAAAATCAATTTTTCAACATGTCTCTTGTCATGCTCTGATGTCGGACCAGAAAAAATGTCTTTCAGCCACGCCTCGTTGGATTCTTCATCGATGACAACAAAGAATTTCGTTCAACAACCCTTCCTTAACCTTTTTGTTCATTCTCAGCCACAATCACATCCAAACGACCACTACCAACCACAAACAACAACTCCATGTTCTTCTGCTCATGTCGACTTGGCATCCGAAAAAGTCCATCCTGTGAATCATCATCATTCACTTGTAGACAAGAGTCGTTCAACACTTTTTAATTCTCATCGTGTTCAACAAGAACAACAACAACAACAACAAGTCTTTAATAATCCAAATTTTGATCATGTCGATATTGCCACCTATTACAGCAGTAGAAATGATGATGAAAATCAACATCATTCTGTGGTCCTTCCAGAAGATTCCGATTACGGTGAAGGTGCTGCTGCTGCATCCTCTTGTCATCACGTTAACGTTGTTGCAGCCTCCATTAAAGTTCCAACACGAATCTCGAGACGAAAATTGGTGATTGGATTTTTTGTATTCATCATTCTGCATACGTTGGTCATGCTGTTGGCTTTGGGTTTGTTTTTGGGTTTGTATGTGGGAGGAGAGACTTCTCAGTCGACTGGAAATACTAATGTGGTGGTTGGAAATTCGACACTGCATCAAGTGGCGATTTCCATGTTCCCGTTGATGATTGGGAGAATGGGTTAAATGTTTGGGACTAATGAGTCTCGGAATATCATATAGACAGGTCTGTCCTTACGAAGATGATTCTTCTTGCATGTTAGTCAACAAATAGGAGAGGTGTCATGATTTTGCATCTCAAGTGACACTACAGCTATACTGAGACTGAAAAGGGGAACTAGATAGCTCAACGACGCTGAATGTGAGTGAAATTGCGTGTTCATCGATCAGTTGCATGCAACAGATGTGAGTCACTGGCAAATCGAAAATGTCACTCAATGCAGAAATCACCAAATTTCGTAAATCCCAAATTCCGAGAGATATTTCCCACCGGTGTAAGAGAAATCTGCGGAACCATTTCTAAGGCTTTTGTAAATCTTTCATTGCTTACAATTACATGTTTCTTGTATTGAGTGACAATTGGTTTGAAATCTTTCGTCCCTTCGTAAATGGGAATTGATTGATACAATTCCTTTTCTTAACTTTTTCCTTTCTGGAACTGTGTGACTGAAGATCTACAAGCGTGTCCATGATCTCACATCCCAATGTGGTTTATATGTACATGCTCCTTTTTCTTCATTTAACTTGATTCAAGATAAGCAAATTGGTAAATTGGTATGAAGATCAATCATTTGAAAACCTCAACAAGACACGATGAAAATGAGAGGAGCGACTGCCATAATGATTACGAACGGAAACACGTGAAGTCCGGACCAATAAATACCAATTTTGGCATTCTATTTTTAAAAATATAAAATCAAAAAAAATCACAAAAACTTCTCTTTTGAAGTGTGTTCTCATTGGCGCCACAACCACATCAACAAGTTTGTGCTCCTTTCGTTCGTTTATTCTCTCACGCTCTCTCTCGTCAGTAAACCAACCGAAATTTTTTCGTTCGTTTGCTAGCAACACTCTTTTGTGTAGATACATTATCCATCATACAACCCCTCTTGATCCATTTAGGAGTTTCTTTCTCCAGCAACACTGATAACAAGAACCGGGCTTTGCAGGCAAGCGATGCAAAAGTTTTTCCGAATTAATTGCAAGAAGAATCTTAATCACAACCCAAGTAATCATAACAATAGTGATTTTCCAATCATCGTTGTTTATTAATCACACCACACAACAAAATTCTATTCTACAACTACTATAATTGTCGTCCGTTACCACACAAAACGCTTCAATCTATAGTTCTTCAACTCCCACTACAACCATTACAATCAATGCTGAATAATTGCTTGTAGTAGTTTACGACGCACTCATCACTCACTAACACACACACATTATCCATTTTCAGTAGTTTGTATATATTTTCCAAACTATCCATCTCGTATATTCTCTCTCTATATTGGTTGATTATAATAGTGTCTAACTTGTTACATCCCACACAACTATTACCATCAACAACACTATCACTTTAAGAAGTACCATAATTCAACATACCTCAACACACTTCATTTGCAATGTCTCTCATGATCATGTCGTCAGTAGAAAACGCAACCAGTACCAAATTGAACAAGAAGAATAGCAGCAGTGGCGAAAACAGCAATAAGGACAATACCAATGTTGTCGAATCAACCTCCATGAACAAGAATGCTGTTTTGGCGAAGGCAATTCCAACTCCAACAACCTCAACAACCAACGTCGTTGAGATTGGAAAGGCTGCAATCATTTCCCCTCAACTATTTGCCGACCAATTCGATATTGTTCTCTTCACTCCAGAGTATATCCAACAGGTTGCTGTTGCTCTCTCAGTCGTTTTTGCACAGGAAGAACCTCTTTGTATTGCCACCAAGACCAACCCAATCAATTACTTTGCTTACTCTTTGATCTATGCTCAACAATGTGCTGCCAATGGAAACTCAATGCTTGCTATCGACAAGAATTCTCGTATGGTCGTTGGTTTCCACTTGTGTCATGACTATGACACTTGGGTTGAGCCACCATGTAATGATCCTGGAGTTGTTCAACAAGGAGTTTTGCTTGAACGTTTGCATGAGATTTATCACTCTCAAAAGCATGAAAACGTTCCTGCAGACTCGTGCGAATCTCAAGGCTCTCCTCGTTCCTTCTCTCCTGATACTACCAAGAGTGGTGAGAAGAAGAAGGAGAAGATTCTCAAGATTTGCAGCGCTGGAGTGTTTGCTTTTGCCAGGAGAATGAAATTGGCAACCAGAATGCTTGAAAAGAATCTCGAACATGCCAAACAACAAGGATTTACCAAAGTTCTTGTTGAATGTACTGGTGCCTATTCACAATCTCTCTACAAGAGCTATGGCTTTAATGAGGTCGCAAGAATCTACTATCGTGAATATGAAGTGGAGGTACTTGTGGATAATGCGAAAGTCAAGGTCAAACCCTTTGAGACTATTCCACATCCACATGAGTTTATCAACTTGGCCTTAAGGGACTTGTAGATAGACAAAAGGAATTATTGGGATGAGTTCATTCTATATCTATGGTGGTTTATTTATATATATATATCTTCTTTTCGATTTTGTACATGTGCGATCATATATATATAACTAACGTGTAGTCTCTGAAAGTACATTACCAATGGTGACAATGGATGCTCGCAACCGATTTAGTACCCTCTGCACTCAGTAATGTCATTGTTGTGTGGTGCACTTTTAGATGTTCCCATTCAAATTTATGGTTTCGTTTGACTTTTGTCAAGTCTGTTTGTAGTGCGCAGCATTGCTTTCACCCCAACAACTTTTATGGTTGCTGCTTAGATTATGATTTGTTCAAGACTCATTCGTACCATGTGTACATTATTAAGGTTTGTTTGTGTAAGAAGTGAGAGAGAGAGGACGAACGATACATGTTCCATTCGACTCTCTCTCTCAAATTTTGCCAACCGGATCTCCAACTACATCATTCACAATCACACTCGACAACAAGCTGAAACAAGTGGCGAAGACAACACAATACTTGTTTCATGTTAGTGTGTGACTTTATCAACCCACCATACCTCTTTTCTTTTACTAACCCTCTTCATATGAATGTGTGATTGTTGTCTTACAACTTTTTGCCAGCACATTCATATCGGCAGGTGCTCATCCACCCTTTTTACCTTCACAGAGTTCTTCGGAATTTCTATACCAATAAACGTTTATTTGAAAAATATATTCTTTTTGTTTTTTGTTAATCGAAGCCGAGTGTGAACATTCTAGATACAATATGCACTAACAAGAATGCTGAAATGTTCTCTTAGGTTGATGCCTCTCGATTTCCTTTAAATTTGTTGCTAAACAGATTCAAATAATATTCGCTGTCAAAAGTCCTTCATAATGCTCGGAAATCGATCAACTCAAAGAAAAAAAATATGAATTCCGAGTCAACATCATCATCTCTTCAGCTTGCCCAGAGCCACAAAGAGGAAGGAAATAAATTCTTCAAATTGAAAAAGTATGATCGAGCCATTGAAGAATACTCAAAGGCCATTCAATACGATCCAAATGGTGCTGTCTATTATTCCAATCGTAGTGCCTGTTATCAACATGTTGGAGAGTACAGAGCAATGATCCGAGATGCTCAACAAGCACTCCGAATCGATCCCACGTTAGCAAAGGCTTATTTTCGACTTGCTAAAGGATATTCCGAATTGAATCAACATTCAAAGGCTTACTCGGTATTGTGCCGAGCTTTGAATATTCGTGATGATGATCATCAGGTTTTAAATCAATCATCTACACATTCCGTAACAAATGATCAACAAGAATTCCTATCTCTTCCTCAAGAGGAAAAATCAATTTTGGAAGGTGAATTGAAAAAGTGTATTCAAAAGTTGAATGAGGAACAATTGCAATATGAAAAAAATCAAGAGTCACCTCTCATTAATCCATTTTCAAATTTAAATTCAAACATGATTGCATCTGCACGAAGAATTGAAATGGAAATGAGAAAGGAATATTATTTGAATCATTTCACACCAAGTAAGGAAGTGAAAGTGAAAATTATTGAACTGTTGGATGATATTTTGAGACCTATGAAAAAGGCTATGATGGAATTTGCTGCTTCTCAGCAAGAGACAAATAGCAATGAAAACTCTGTAACTCACAAGATCATGATTGGTGATGAGGAGCAACAAAAGATCAATGAACAAATGCAAAAGAGATCTCTTCCTACCAGTCGATTAAATTGGAGATTTCAATGCAAGAAAATTTGTGAACTTTTCGATGGCAGAGAAGAAGAGCTCAAAAAGGAAGGTATCCACATATTGACAGTGTGTGGAATATCATTAACTTATTTTGCTCGGCCTGAAATCTCTTACAAGCTGGCAAAACAATTGCTCATTAAGAATTCTACGAGATTCAATCACGAGCTGAATATTCAAGAGAGAGCTCATACATGGGTCATGATGGCTCAGTCCTATTTATTTTGGAAGGGATTTCAAAAGAATAACGTTGCATCCGCAGCCCAGCCCTACACATCGTACAAACCCTTGCAATACCTCAGAAATGCTCTTAATTTATTAGGACAAGTTGAAAAGGGTTCCAATGATAGTAATGTGAAACACATGTTAGCATGGACCTATATTTCACTCATTACGCAAATGTGTCCTCATGGTGATGAATTATCGATTTCCAAGACAGATTTAGAATCATTGCTCAATGACATGTATCAATTACTCTTTATTCTGGATTCGTCCGAACATTCGGAAGCAAGTCACACAAACACGGTCATCCAGGAAGGGCTACGATTTTGGTTCTCCTATTTGCAACATGTACCAGAGGCCTCTGATCAATTCCAAAGATTAGTACTTCTCTCTGATTCTGAAGTGACAGCACTCAGCGTGAAATTATTTAACGAGTTTCATAGTGCAAACTTACCATTGCCAAAAGTTTGTCTTGACAAATTCTTTTTGTATGCTCCTTCGGAGGGACTAACATTACGTTCCAGTATTGAGACATTCATAAGAAGCGTGAGATTGGGATTAATTTCACTCACTGAAAATATGTATAGCGATTTGTTGAGTGGAAATAGTTCTGGAGAGAGAGTTTCACAACCAATGACAAGGGGATTTTTACAACGTGATTTGTATCCTCTGTTTTATGCATTTGCATTACAAAGTTTTCACTCAAGATATTGTTGCAAGATGAGCGAAAAGGAGCAAGAATTATTACAAAGATGTGAGCAGCGATTCAAATCTCTTGTCAAGTCTCTCAGTACTATTACCACAAAAGCCAATCTTTGTGACTCCTCAATGGCTGAACTTCATAATTTATTGGTCTTGATCAGCATGTATCGCCCTATTTATGAAATTGAATGTGAAGGTACTGACTTGCAACATGTTATTCAGGTTTCACATCGTGATTATCCATATCTATTAAGCAAATTACTGTATCATACTCTGAAAATTCCAAAAAAGATGGAAAAGATAACTTCACATTCGACCGAAATCTTTTCTAAAGACACTTCTAAACGACAATTATTGAATGAATTTTATGAATCGCAAACCATTCCTTTTGATCACGATTTTTACATACCAAGTTCAAATCTTATTACCTCCACTTTGAAAATTCACAAAGAAATTGAATGGAATTATCCAGAATATTGGCCAAAAGGATTTGATGATAGCGAACAGAGCTTTGAATTTTTACTCATTGGAAGTGGATTTACCGAAACTGATATTACAAAAGTTTTACATCGCTCACAGCCATGCGTGTTGACTTGTGTGGAGTTGGGAAGCGATTCAAATTATTTATTCTGTAAAGAAGTGTTTAAAAACGAAATTGGAAAGAGACTTCACATGATTCGATTGAACCACATCAATGATTTAACACAAGTTTTGTCAAACAATAATCCAGAAACTCAAAGGAAACCATTTGATTATATTTCGATCAATATGGAGGCTTTGGGAAGCCAAAAAAGCTCTCTCACATCACTCCTTTCATCATCAAAATTGATTCGAGAGGGATCTATTGTACGATTTTCACTTCCTTCAATTTATCAAGTGAAAATGGTTAAAAATATAAGAGATTTTTTGTATCAACATTTACGACAAGTATTTGAAAGAGATGATTATGATGGAATTCCCACTCTAAAAAGAGCTCCATCTCGAAGTGATTTATTACTTGCTCGTGAATTGTTGAGAAAGGAGAAACCATTCTCTGATTTTATTTGTAAGATTTCAGAGTTTTACAATCTGAATGCATTTTGTGACTTGATATTTTCACCACTCATTGAGGAGTTTTCAGTGCGTGTATCTGTTGCTGAAAATGTCGACTCGAACAAAGGTGATAGTTTTGGTTCTGGTTTTACATTTGAAAGCATGTCACAATTACTTGAAAAGGAGTTGGGGCTTCGTGTGATCGGACTTGTGACCAGCTCGATGCCATTCCACAGCATTACAGGAGAGTATCTTGAGGAGACAAAAGATTTCAAATTGAAGAATTGGAAATTAATGGATGCATTTGCGGCAAAAAGAATTGAGTTTTTCCAAGCCCCAATTCAAGTGTTGTGTGAAATTCCTGTTAAGAAAGTAGAGGTGGACAAGAAAAAGGATCCCCTTGGATTGAAAAAGTACTTGCGTAAATATACTTCCAAGTAGGATGCTCAAATAAAACTCAGATCAAGTTCCCCAAAAATTTTTGTCAGATTAGTAGGTTATTATTTCAATCGCGATACAAAAAATAAGTTGACTACTTGCGTTTATTTACGAGTGCAAATCAGTTGACCTCTTGGGTGTAGTCCTTCCTCATCCAAAGTTTTGTTAATATTCGCAGAAGTGAGAGAGTATGTCTTTGGAGGCACACCAGGACAGTTAAATGAGAATTGATTGTCCTTAATGAGAGACGCAATGTGAGCATGCACTGTTTTGATTATATCCGTTGGCTTGAATTTGGCAGTAATTGTTGTGCCATCAAGTAAACGAACTCGAATGGCACTTTCTTGAAGTTGAGATGGAGCACTAGTGGCGGCGGATGATGACTCTGTGGGTGTGCTACTGCTAACACTGGTGGTTGGAGTGTCACTGCTGCCTCCTGCTGTGTCACGAGCAAGATAGGCCTTCAAGCCCATTTTCTGTAAATCAAAAAGATCTTTTTCGACCTGAGCGAGCTCAGCTGTCTTTCCTTCCTGTCTCAAACGTTCAATCTTTCTTCGAAGTTTATCTTCTTCCAATAATTGTTTCATTCGAAGTTTTTCTTTCTTTTCTTCTTGCTTTTCCTTCTTCTTCAATTCTAAATCTCGTTTAGCTTGTTCTTCTTTCATTCGTTCCATCATTTCCAGAGTTTGTTTTCCTTGCTCTCTGCGCTTTAACTCTCTTTCCTTTTGAGCTTTACGTTCCTCTTCTTCCATCTTTCTCTTGTTTTCGAGTCGCTTTTGTTTGAGCAGCTCCTTCATTTGTTCAGCACGTTTCTTTTTCTCTTCCTCAGTTTCAACTGTGAATTGAATTGGTTCATCAATGTCGGCATCTTCTTGATGCTCCAAAAGCCATTCAATACATCCTTCTTTGGAAGGAGGTTGAGGAGAATTTAACAAAGCTTTGATAGCTCTCAATTTTGAAAATTCCATTTCCATCAGTTCTTTCAAAATGTTGGCATCGACTGATTTTTCAATTTCTGCCATGACTTGTTCATTAGTGAGACCACCAATGTTTGTTTCTTGTGTGGCAGAAGTTCCTTCCTTGGAAGTGCCTTCTTGTGAAGAAGTTTTGGTGCTACCACCACTGGGTGACAAAGACGACGACGAGGAAGAAGGTTTGGTCCCTGCCTTCTTGATCTTTTGTTGAAGAAGGGATAATTCAATGGCTTTACGAGTCTCCTCATCGAGATCATCCAAATCTTCATCCATATCGTCTGTTTGAGGTTTTGGTTGGCGAACCGGACGATTCTCATCAGCCCAAGGGTTCTTATAGACTTGTCCAGCTAAGCCACCACCACTACCACCACCGCTGCTACTACTACTGCTTGATGATGCTCCGAGAGTTCTACCACCTCCTTGGAAAGCTTGAAATGTATCGCCATACTCATTGATCAGACGTTCAACTTTTTGCATGTCCATTCCGACCACAGAAGTTAATTTTGTATTGTTTTTGTAAAAGATGAAAGTTGGCATGCCTTGTACGCCCTCTTTTTGCGCAATACCATTGTGTTTATCGACATCCACTTTTAGAAACACGACATTTGAATATCGGGATGCAAAATCTTCAAAAATTGGCTTGGCCATTTGGCAAGGACTTCAAATGAGAGAAGTTTTGAAATTCAAATTACATTTGTTGTTGAATCAATCATCGTGATTGATCAAACAATCGTTCGTGAAATAATAATCATTATAATGATAGATTAATTGGATCACAATCACCATAACAATTAAAAGATTGAGTTTGATCAAACATCCGAAATAAAAATCAATATCACCCATTTAGAAGATCCGATCCGATCATTCAAAGTTAACTTACCCACACCATTCAGCAAAGAAATCCACAACCACCAACTTTCCTGTACTGTTTCTCAAATAGCCTCTAAATTCATCATCACTCTTCACTTCCTTAACTTTGGACATTTTTTTGTTGGAAAAAGAGAGCTAAATTTAGATTAGATGGCTTGTGTGAACTGCTTGTCTTATTCTCAAATTGAAAAAAGGGACTTTATCGGAGGCTCTGATATAATTGTTAAGTGGAGAGAAAGAAGAAGTGTGTTTGAAGACGTAACCATCACAAATTGCTTGAAATGCGTGTCGCGTCTATGGCATTTAAAAAGAGGAGGCTCTTGCATGGTCATTCACAGATACAAGATTTGACACTTGTCATTCCATATTATCTAGCCATCACCATTCCAAGCTCGTATTTGGGTTGATAATTCGTCAAATTCTCAACAAGAATAAATCATTATGAAAATGGCCATGTGGATTTTGAAAATCGAGAAAGGCTTTGTTTTAAATGAAAGGCTTGTTTTTCACGGTATACCAATGTGGGGCATGTTCACTATTGACTTTTTTGTAAAAGATACAATGTTCTGGTTCATCTGGTATTGAGATTATATGAATGATGATTCAGAGAACTCTTATGGTTCGGTCTTTCACTCCGAATTTTCTGACAATTGGAATGGATTTGGGGTGGAACCATTCCATTTTGAGAACGGTATGTCTTTTTTGTCGACCAACCATTTTAATCGAATTCAGCAAGGTGGAGGTTCCTTAGGTGAAATTAGGCTTGTGAACAATGACATTTGACAATTCGACACAGTTTCACCTTATTATTTCCAAATGGAGAGTTATGAATGTTGTGTGAGCGAATTTTATATTCGAATTGTTTTCAAGAGTTTTGTGTCTTGTTGAGCCAAACCAAAAGGCTCTTCTCAAAGAAAGACTCAAATAAAAATCAACAACAACAACATCACTCTTCACCCAAACACTATCATTACAATAGAATTGAGAACCACATGTTCGGAATTAACAATACCATGAATCTTGAAATTAAGAGAAAGCCTAGAGAACCAACCTTATCCATGGAAATGGATGAAGAAGGATCAATAACTTCCTTCATGATGATGAATTCCCGATCCATGCCTACGTTCAATCATTCAAAGGCTTCTTCTTGCGGTCGGAACAGCACCAAACACACATCTCAGAGGCTGTTCATTCCTCTTGCTCATCAACCTAATACCACTCCGAACGATCTGGAAGAAGATCTCAATGATGATGAAGCCTTCTTCTCATATTCCGAGTACTCGGAGGCAAACATGTTGGAGGAATGCCACAGAGACTGGAAACCAATGACTGCATCATCATGTTCTTTGGAAGAGAAGGACAAAGACTTCGAATTGGATCATCATTCCTTTTTCACGCCTCATATTCCAATGAAGCATCAGTGGAGTGTGCAAGAGCAAGCCTTTCTCATGATGATTGAAGAAGGCTCATGTTCTTCAAATAGAGAGAATCAATTAATGGAGATGGCCCAAAGGATTGATTTCAATGCTCACCATCAACTGTAGTGTGTGGAACAAGGGTCACAATCATGATGAAAGCCACATGTTTCAAGGCTTTGGAAACAGTCATCATCTCGGCCCCAACCTCTCGACAGATACATTTCATAAGATAGCTATGGGTGTTCCAGCACATCGCGTTCATTGTTCGATGGAAATCTTCACGACCTGATCCGGATTATTCAAAGATTGTCAAGATTATCTTCTAGTCTAGATCCTTCTCCTGTAAATAGTAAACACTCACAATTAACTGAACATAAATGATAAAGAGCATACTCTTCTGGTTCTTGACTTTCCATTAAATGAAATGATTAACAACATACGGCGACCATGATGCACATGTATAATGACCGTGTGCTTCATTTATTGATGTTTGTAAATCTTTACAGAAATTGCTGCTGGAGATTCGCAGCCATTAGAAATCTCAATAAGTGGTGCCACATGCAAAATCTAAGGATCAGTTTAAAGTCGTCACGTTTGAACAACATTTCGGTATTTCCATTAAGCAGTGTAGAGAATGGGATGATCATCTTCCTCTTCTCCCTCTTCACCGCCATACAAGAGATCAATTACTTGTTCATCATTGTTGTTCCATTCTTGGAGAGTGATATGATGGTCGTCACCAACATGTTCAGTGGTGGACATTGGGTAGTTATTATTGGAAAATAAAATGGATTGAGACATGATAGGAGGTATCATGTCAGAACTCGTGAGATGATCGAGATTAATTCCATAAAAAGGTGCCTCATTCAATTCCAATCCCATTTCGCAATCAAAACATTTGTAACAACTCGAATAATTAATATTGTGAATGGAAGAGAGTGCATCAAAGCAGTTCTGACTCTCACATACATTGAAGGAGACTTCTTTTTGATAACTCTCCACTTGAATGGTATATTTGGCTTTTTTCAAGGTACGGTGACCACAATTTTCACATAAAAACTCTGTCACAATGGGTTCGCTTTCACCCTGTCCTTGTGAATCCTTGTTGAATTTGGCCAATAATTTCTTTCTGGTTTTTTCATTGACAAAATCGACCAATTGGAGAAGTGAATGTTTTCGATCTCTTGGAATTTTTGTGCCACATAAAATTGAGGCAAATCCCAAACTCATGCACGTGTAAGTGAGAGCAACAACACCAATTTCGAAAGGTCTAACTTCTTGAAGAAAGGTAAATTCTCCAGAGACAAGTGGTAATTTCAATTTCGACATGAGATTCTTAAATAACTTCTTGTCATCGAAGGAGAAAAATTTTCTCTTCGTAGAATTGGTTGATTTAGCCTCTTGAATTGATGTTGATAAAGTGGACAACCAACACGTTTCTGGATTAGGAATGAGAAATAATGTGCAATTCAAATCCATGTCATCAATGGAGACAGTAGCTATTCCTTCCTTTCCTCCTTTCACTCTTCCAAAATCAATATTTCCAGTAAAATTTAGAATGGTGACATTAAACTGGAAAAATGTACTTTTCATATCATTATACAGAACGATGGGAGGTTGAGTTTTCTTAAATTGTTCTGTGAATTCAAGACCACTCGTAATTCTTTCATCTTTACAGTACAATGTTGGAAGAAAGGTTCCAAATTGATTTTCCAAATTCGAAACTTGTGCTGTTAATAGCAAATGAGCAGCCATCATGGTGCTGTTATTGAGATCAAAAGGTGTGATGATCCAATTGTTTCTCTTTTGTGTAAATATATTCATAATTTCAATAATACTTGGTGATTCACTGTTTTGAAGAGATGTACTCACTGTGGTATTTTCAGTGAATGTTGACTGCTGCAATAAGAGTTCTTTAAAAATGGGCTCATAATGTTCAAACGTGTTGATCAATCTCGATGAATCCATTTGTGAACTCAGGGCTACGTCTTCTTCGTCTATAAATTGACAAGAATTCACGTTTTCAAAAATTATCGAAATATTGTGCAATTGTTTGAAAGAGTGATGCGATTGATCCGCATTCTGGCACGATTCAAACATTCCAGAAGGAAGAAACTCTGCATGAATGTAACATGTGATATTTTCCAATTTGTTAAATTGTGAATTTGTGAAATAAAATCCAAATCCAAATGAGTCCACATCCTCAATAGTTTGAGTTGCACCTTGTAACAATTCTTGTTCATGAATAGATGGTACACCAAGTTGCTTAAACGATCCACTTTCTTTACAATATGAATGAACTCTAAATTGGAAGGAACGTTTTCCCTTATTCTCAATCAACAGTTGATAATTAAACTTGTTATTCAAATGGAGAAGACTACTGTATGGAATATTCTCTCTAAATTCCACATTCGAATGTAACCACACATTCTGAGTAGCAGTGGCCGTGCTATTGTTAGATATGGATTTCGTTAAATCAAAATTCAATAATTTTGGAAACCAATCGGATTCTTTCAATGTCATGACAGGATATAAATTACATTCGTCCACTCCAATTTGTAAAATATCACACTGTATTCCTTTGTAATTCCATGTACAATTACACACGTCAATGTCTGTACAATTTCCATTTCCATTGCAAACGGAGCGATCATTTGCACTTTTTCCAAAACAAGTAGGTGTCATACACGAGTCACCTGTCCAATGAGGATCACATTGACAAAAAGACGAGCCTTCACAATGTCCATGAATGCATGAGGATACATTGCACAATGACATTTCACACCACTTTCCATAATATCCACCAACGCATGTGCATGTATTGAAACTGGAACAAGTTCCTCGACCATTACAAACCGATGAAGTGTGATTACTGACAATACCATTGCATGTTGTGAGATTGCAATCCGATCCAAAATAATTCGTGTCACACTGACACACATTGGTTTGAGAACAATTTCCTCTTCCACTACATATTTCTGATGCATGGTCAGAAAGAATGTCAAAACATTTCACTAAATCACATTGAGGTCCATAATATCCTTCAAAACAAGAACAATGATTGGCATTTTCACAAACTCCATTTCCATGACATGCATGATTGGAATGGTTGGCTGGAATTCCAAAACAAATTGGAATGGAACAATTTTCTGATGTGTAATTTTCATGACATTCACACATATCTCTAGAAACACAACGACCATGAGAATTACAAACTTGAGGATGAGAAGCATTATATCCAAAACAAATCGGTTCAGAACAATCATGAGACGTGTATCCTTTGTCACATTGACAAACATCTCGAGAAATACATCGACCATGTGAATTGCATACTCTAATAACATCTGTGGCATTAAATCCAAAGCACACAGGTTCTGAACAATTGTGTGAAACATATCCTTCATTACATGCACAAGTTCCATTGTGTAGACATTCTCCATTTCCAGAACAAACCAAACCATTTACTTGTGGACATGTTGCATTGGTTGCACCTGTTTGGTTATGGCTTGCTGATTGATTATTTTGCACTTGAATTTCACAATTCATTCCATCAAAAGCTGGATCACAAGTGCAATTGTTGAACGATTCACAAACTCCATGCCCAGAACAAGTATGAGACGTATCATTGGATGGAATGCCATAACAAAGAGCAATTTCACATTCTGAGCCAATATATCCTTCAAGACATTCACATTGATTGGGTCCAACACAAAATCCATGTCTCGAACATGCATTTTCTTCATTTGCCTTGTTTCCAAAACAAATTGGTATGGAACAATTGTGAGAAGTGTATCCATTCATGCAGGAACAGTTATTCGGAGCTATACATTCGCCATGGGAAGAACAAACCTCTGAGTGGTGATCGGCGCGAATACCAAAACAAATTGGTATGGAACAGTTCGAACTGGTGAATCCTTCAAAACAAGAGCAATTGTTGGCATTTTCACAAACTCCATTTCCATGACATGCATGATTGGAATGGTTGGCTGGAATTCCAAAACAAATTGGAATGGAACAATTTTCTGATGTGTAATTTTCATGACATTCACACATATCTCTAGAAACACAACGACCATGAGAATTACAAACTTGAGGATGAGAAGCATTATATCCAAAACAAATCGGTTCAGAACAATCATGAGACGTGTATCCTTTGTCACATTGACAAGTATTCACATCCACACAGATGCCATGTCCAGAGCAAACATGTGAAAAATTGTCAGCTCGAATTCCATAACATTTTGGAATGGAACAATTTTCAGAAGTATACTCTGGTGAACAGGAGCAGTTATTTGGCGCCACACATTCTCCATGTGAAGAACACACATTTGGGTGAGATGTGTTCAAATCAAAACAAACAGGTGTTGAACATTTAGCATCCACATAATTAGCAGTACAATTGCATTGATCAGAATTCACACATTGTCCATTTCCAGAACAGACCAACTCTGTCTGATTGGAAAAAATTCCAAAACACTTTGAAATTTCACAATTAGTTCCAAAATAATTTTCGTGGCATTGACACTGATTGGGCCCAAGGCATTCTCCCCGTCCACCACTGCATGCACGAGAATCATTTGAGGCGAAACCAAAACATGCAGAGATGGAACAAGTGGGTCCAGTAAAATTCGAGAAACATTCACAAAGATTGAAATCAGTGCAAATTCCATTTCCATTGCAAGCATTTGATTGATTGCTTAAAATTCCAAAACAATCTGAAATTTCACATGCAGATCCGTAAGTTCCTGTTTTGCATGAGCAAACATTTGGTTCCACACAATGACCGTGCGAGGAACAAACAGACGGATCGTCTGCTCTTTTTCCAAAACATAGTGGAATGGAGCAATTTGGAGAAGTATAGTTTGAAGCGCACAAACATTCGTCGTGTGCTACACACTCACCATGTGAGCTACATACGTGCATAGATGTGGAATTAAAACCAAAACAAACTGGTTCTGAACAATTTTGTGAAACATAACCATCCTTACATTGGCAGTTGTTATAATCTTGACAAATGCCATGACCTGAACAAACATGTGAAAAATTATCTGATCGAATTCCAAAACACAATGGAATTGAACAATTTGAGGAAACATAACCTTCATGGCATGAACAATTGTTTGGAGCCACACATTCACCGTGAGAGGAGCACACCAAAAGAGATGTTGCATTGTGACCAAAACAAACAGGTTCTGAACAGTCATGTGAAATATATCCTGAATGACAGCTGCAATTATTGAAACTCACACAGTCACCATGTCCAGAACATGCATGGACTGTATTATTTGCCCACACACCGTAGCAAATTGGAATTTGGCAGTTGTCGCCTGCATATCCTTCGTCACAAGAACAGTTGTTGGCACTCATGCATTGGCCGTGTTTCGAGCAGGTATGACTTTCGTTTGCAGCCACTCCAAAGCAAACTGGAATGGAACAATTTTCAGAAATGTATTTTTCATCACATTTGCATTCATTGGGAGCCAAACATTTTCCGTGAGAGCTACAAACAAGTCTTGAAGTAGCATTAATATCAAAACAAACTGGTTCTGAACAATTTTGTGAAACATAACCATCCTTACATTGGCAGTTGTTATAATCTTGACAAATGCCATGACCTGAACAAACATGTGAAAAATTATCTGATCGAATTCCAAAACACAATGGAATTGAACAATTTGAGGAAACATAACCTTCATGGCATGAACAATTGTTTGGAGCCACACATTCACCGTGAGAGGAGCACACCAAAAGAGATGTTGCATTGTGACCAAAACAAACAGGTTCTGAACAGTCATGTGAAATATATCCTGAATGACAACTGCAATTATTGAATGCAACACATTCTCCGTGATTGGAACACACCCTAAATGTGTCATTCGACAATATTCCAAAACAAATTGCAATTTCACAATTTTCTCCAGTGTATCCAATATCGCATGAACAATTATTGGCACTCATGCATTGGCCATGTCCTGAACAAGTGTGACTTTCGTTGGCGGCCACTCCAAAGCAAACTGGAATGGAACAATTTTCAGAAATATAATTCATATCACAATCACAAACATCTGGAGACATACACATGCCATGAGAGGAGCACACATGTGGAGATGTTGCATTGATACCAAAGCACACAGATTCTGAACAATTTGGTGAAACATAACCCTCAAAGCATTGACAGAGATTGTAATCTTGACAAACTCCGTGTGAAGTACACACCAAACTGCTATCATTTGAAGGAATGTTAAAACACAGAGAGAGACTGCAATTTTGTCCCAAATAACCCTCTCTACATTGACAATAATTAGCATCGAGACATTGTCCTCTCGCTGAACATACCAATGATTCATGATCTGCTCTAATTCCATAACATACAGGAATGGAACAATTCAATGATACATAATTCTCATGGCATGAACAATTGTTGGGAGAGAGACACACTCCATGGGAGCTACACACTTGAGGAGATGAAGAGTTGTATCCAAAACAAACAGGGAGTGAACAATTTTCGGTAACATATCCATCATGACAGGAACAATTGTCTTTGAAAAGGCATGAGCCATGTCCAGAACACACAAGAGGCGAATCAGCGGGAATTCCAAAACATTTTGGAATTTCACATTCATTTCCTGTAAATCCTTCAAAACATGAACAATTATTGGCACTCACACAAATGCCTTGCCCATGACAAGAATTGGAATTATTGGATGCAATTCCAAAGCAAACAGGAATGGAACAATTTTCAGAAATGTAATTGTTGTCACATTCACATGTGTCAGGTAAAACGCATCGTCCATGTGAACTACATGTTGCATTATCGGAAGAGTTGTGTCCAAAACAAATTGGCATATCACACAAAGTATCTGTATAGCCCAAAGGACATTGATACTCGACATGAAATGAAAAATTGAATAATCCTCCTTTTCCCACATTGGACCAACAGACATAGTCCTCTAACAGAGAAATGTTCAACACAAAGTTATAGATTTTCTGATCTAATCGCTCTGTTAAAATTTGTACTGCAGCGTTGCTCTGAATGGTAAAATTGAGAATTGTAGGGTCATTGCTGGGAGAAAGAGCCATCCGATATTGATCATAGGTTTGGAATGGATTTCCCGAGATAGAATCTAAAGTAGCCTTAATGGTTGCTGAAATTGGATCGGTTCCATTACTCTTTAGCTGCACCATGACAATGTTACTAAAAGAGAGTGAGGAATTACGTGTAAACTCTGGTTTCACTAATTCAACTCTCTCCACAAACACATAGGGTTCATAATATCGTGCTTGACATCGAGGTACAAAATATCCATGATCAATGGTAATATTGTGTTGCATAGTGAGAGATTTGTCTGAGTAGCTCCATAATTCTTCTCGAATAATTTGAATGGTAACAGAGCATGGTACGAGCTGTAGGGAATTGATAATTTCACTAGTGACATTGATAAAAACGGAAGATGTGGCTGTTGGTGCAATGGTGAGCACTCGATATCCTCCCTGAGTATTTACAATGGCGATTGGAGCTGCACATGTGACATTCAAAACAAATGTGCCTTCGACACCACCACTGTTAGTGATATTGATGAGAAGGGTGGCATTTGTTTCCATGAATGGAGTGGTATCCGGAATCACTGTAAATGAATAATCATTGCTTGTGATTCTTGGTTCTAAAAATTGGATAATTGACATGTCCATTTCAATAGTAAAATCTTGAAAATATCCCACATTGGAATAGGTCATTTCTAGAGAATTTTTATCAGCCCCTAATGCAACACTGCTGCTTGAAAAATTAAGTCTTTGACTATATTCTGGAAGTTTGATGATGGTGTGATCATACGATTCAAAGAAGTACTTCAATTGATTTCCAATATTCGAATCTAAATCTTGGTTACAGTTTGCAGTTGGATCTTGTTGAAATTGTAATTGAAAATCTTCTTGTGTGATAAGAATTCCAGAATTCATATCCGTTGAGTCTAAAATTGTGAAATCTAATGGAGAAGTGGCCAATGGCTCCTTATGATGAGGAATGGACACCAAATAATTTTGTGAGTAAAAATTGATGTCATAATCAGTGGCAGCACTTTCCATTAAGGTTACCTTGATTCCATTTTGGTTTTGTGTGTTTGTATTGACAAAGTCTGAAAAAGACACTGTGTTTTGTGAAAACATTGGAGAGCTCGTATTCACTGAGGCTCCAATACTATACCACTTATTTGCTGTGTCGAAAGTTAACATTCTATGATGAGAGGAGTATCCAATGAAATGATACACAGTTTGTGCATAATATTGATACATGTTTCTACGTTTTTTCAGAGCACATTGGAATATTGTTGCGTATTGTGTCATTAGAAAACTAGTTAACACTCCATCACTAATTGTAAATTGAAAGGTTGGGTTACTGTCCACATCATAAAATGTTGCTTGATAATAATTATAGGTCAATAAAATATTCACATCCGTAACAGCTGCCGCTCCTGTTGCGTCAACAATGGACACAGTTGCAACATTTGGATCTATGGTCACTTGAATATCTGAAACAGTTTTATCCACAAAATAATTATTAAACCAAAACTCCAACTCGGATGGATCTGCTGCTCTTCTTGGTAAGACTTCGAAAGCGTCCAATGTCACCCATTCAGAAGCTAGACTAATATGTCTCTTAAATTTTAGAGGGATTCTTACGAATGTGGCATTGGGTTTTCTCATTTCAATACGAATATCTTGAAGGAATTTGTAATTGTAACCATGATAGGTAACTTGATTGAGAATGATATCGAGGTCGTTTGCATTCCATTTTCCTCCCAGTAATAACTTTCCACTCGATCCTAAACTCATATCTACAACAGGATTGTTCACAATATTAGATGGACCAGTAGCAGTTCCACTAATTGGTTGATAGCTTAATACTTTGTTTGGAATATTGGCCATGCATGTGGATGCAAAAAGTGTACTACTTGAAACACTAGGTGTAAATGTGAGAGCAGTTTTCGTTCCTGTGGAAAAGCCATGAATAACAATGACTGGAAGTGGGATGAATTCAATGAAGGTGGCCATCACTCTCCTTGTGTATGCAAAGCAATTGTTAATTCGAAGACTATTTCAAGACATTTCACAAATTTCATACGATGATAATAATGAACATCAGAATTCTCGTCATTCCTCTAAATCATTGAACTTACCTATATTGTTTGTTCGTACCAACTGAATTGAAGACAACAGTCATGGTTTTACTATTGGCGACCTTCACATCTGACGCAGTCAGAAAATCATTCACATTCACAACATTTACAAGAGAAAAACAATTTTTAGCAGTCGATGCAAAGGTTGAGGCATCCAATTGTGAAAGCATACTCGTTTTGGAGAGTGTGGGCATGTACAAATCATTGGGATGAGAAACGGTGAGAGTCAACATGGAACCACTTGGAATGACTACATTATTGGGAGAAACGGAGAGAACGGAACAATAAGGGAGAGTTACAACGGAAGGATCTCCAAGAACGAAATTTTGAAATTGTGCCGTTCTTGATGTGGTGGTTGTGGTGGTGGAGTGGAAAGGAGATTGGATGAGAGGAAGAAGAAGAAGAAGAACAAGGAGTAGTTGCATTGAGAAGGATGAATAAGGAGGGGAGGGAAATGAGTGTTTGGATTGTAGTCGTTGGGCTGTTGTCATGTTGTTGTGGTTTTTTTGAGAGAATCTAAAGATGGTAATTTCTTTTTTGGGGTTTGTTTCAAACTATCGAGTAGAGTCGTTGGTTGATCGCCTTCACTCAAAAACAGAGAGCTGCGTTCCGTGGACCTCAATAATAATCGAGAAATAAAATCTAAAAATTATAATATTTCCTGATGAAATTAGATGAATATCATCCACTTGTGATGTTCATATATATGAAAATTCCAAACATTCTTCTGGTCGTTGCCATGACAATTCTGAAGAACATCTTTCTATTCTAGTACCATTTACGTATATTGTATTTCTACATTGGGTACCCATTATCAATGTATGTGATTACATTCCGAGCCTTTTTCTCGAAATGTGTTCCCCATTTCCACAAACGAGAATTAATCTCCTCTAAATTTCAGTCATTTTCATTTTTTCAAAAATGGTTGATGAAGAGCAAAGGTTCACATGAACCCATCACTCACAAAAAATGTCATCCTTGCCACCTTCTTCTTCGACCAACAACAACATTTTCGACAAGATCTGGCAAGCAGATGAAAATCGACTCACTCCCTTCTCATCAAAACCCACTCAATTTGTCTCTCCATTCATTACACTCGTTTGCAGTACTCAAAGGAAAAAACAAAATCCAAATTTCAATTTATTCCGACTCTATAAATTCGATTCCACTAAAAAGCAATATGTACTCTCGAGTGTTCGTGAATTCATCACAGAAGCGTCGTCAACAACATCTTACAAGACCTATGCATTGATTTACAAGTTGTTCGATAACTATAATTTGGATCAACTCGATCGAGAAGAAAACACTCCACTAGAAGAGAGTGAAATTTCAAACTTTTTAGATTCCATTTTGGAAACTAAATGTATGAAAGTATTGGCTCAGGACTATTTGAAAATGACAAAGAAAGAAGTGAAAAAAAAGCTTTATGAGATTTGGTTCACTCAGTATGATTTGGGAAAGAATAGAGATTTGAGTGGTTTTGAACATTGTGTGGTTGGTGAGAAGAATGGTTCGAATGTGAGTGGATACCATTTTTGGTTTAAGGTAAGTGGTCAGAATTTTACAACATGATAAATTTCACACTTTGTTGTTGTATATATCCATATATATATTACAATGATCTATGAAAATATATCTATATTACACCTATGTGGATGACTCACAATTTTGCATTGCTGTTGTTGATTTGTTTACACAGTATCTCGTGGATGATTCCAATGACAACTTTACTGGCCAAGACATGATCAATTTCGTTGGACGATTGGACAAGGAGACGACTCCCGATTATGTCTGTATTCGTTTCAAACAAGAAGAGGAGAAAGACAACACACATCATGGCAACGAGAATGAACAACCTCTCTTTAAATCCTGTGGTAGTTTTTGGGTTGGTATTTCACCTGAATGTTTCATGGCCTTGTGTACGGTGGCACATTTGGAGCATTTGAAAGGTCATCAGAAATTATTATCGAATGTGGTGGTGAATGGAAATTCCTATGTGGTGAATGTATTTTCTGAAGGTGGTTATCCAAGATCTGTTTATCCTGCTCTGAATGAAAGTGTCTGATCGGATGAAAATGTTTGAATTATTATTATATAGGTGCATGTGTCGACACTTTGTGAAAATGACGAAGATTTTGATTCACCACTCAACATGATTATATTCCAATGAAGTTTTTTCCTTACTTTAAAGAGGAGCCAATGTTATTCGTTTACAAGTGATTTGATCCATGTGGAATAGACTGCTTTTGGGCAGATCTGAAATTTAACATGGATGGTCCACTAAATGTTTTTCAAGTCACACTCTTTGAAAGATCATAATCGAAATATTTGGGCTCACAAGGAGTGGTTATTTAATCATTGGAGAGGCAGATCTCATGCATCGAGTGGAGATGTTTCAACATGAGAGTTCAAGTAAGGCCATCAATGATTGGAAACCATTCAAACAAATTGGTCATGCAAGTGTAACACCTCATGATCGAATCGAGTTTAAAGAGAACCCCATGAACCATTAAACAACCGCAACCTGTCCTCATCTATTACTTTGCTTAAACGAATAAGTTGAGTTTTTGACAAATGCTGAACGTTTTGTTTGATTTGGTCCATCAAATCCATTCATTGGCGGACATTCGTTTCTTCCGTCAATTTTTGAATTTCCAAATCACAATAAACGGGTGGACAGTGATTATTAAAAAAAAAATGGGAAAAAAGTCAAAAGGCTTTGATGATGACGGTTATTACAACAACAGTTCGGGACGAGGAAGCAAGTCATCATCTGCTGCAAAAGGTGGCGGATTCAATAAAAGAGGAGGTTATCATCGAGGATATAAAGCTGGAGGATATGGTGGATATTATAAAGCCGCTACCATGTTGGACGCTGAATCGGGATCCCTAGGCTTGGATGAAGATACTAGTTCTTTATCGGCAATTAATTATAGTAAAAAGAAATTATATAAGGAGGAGCATGATGATGATGATGGAGAGGAGGAGGAGGAGGAAACTGTGAGTGAAGAAAAGGAAGATAATGATGACGAAGAAAATAAATCCAAGAATGCCAAAAATAATTCGGAAAGTGGAAATGAGGAAACTCTTCAGGAAGAACATGATGAAGAAAATGAACAAGAAGAGAACCAAGAAGAAAAACCGAAAAGAGAAAAAAAAACAAAAAAACAAATTCGTTTGGAAAGATTAGCAGAGAAAAAATTGAGAAAACAGCAACAAGAGGAAAAGGCATCATCGTCTCAACATTCAGCAGCATCGTCGGATCAGCCCAAGAAAAAACTTACTAATTTTCCCATTGACCTTGCCATGTGGGATTTCCAGCAATGTGACTCGAAAAGATGTACCGGCAAAAAATTAGAAAGAATGAGATTATTGAGAAGTTTGCCAGTTTCTTGCCATTTCAGAGGAGTCGTGCTGACACCACAAGGAAAACAATCAGTCTCAAAGGCCGATAGGGACGTTGTTCTTGAGCATGGAGCATGTGTAGTGGACTGCTCATGGAACCAACTCGATCAAGTGCCGTTCCACAAACTCAAATCACCGAACAATCGATTATTACCGTATCTTGTGGCTGCAAATCCCGTCAATTATGGAAGACCATTGAAATTGAGCTGTGCTGAAGCATTAGCAGCGACCATGTATATTTGTGGACTGAAAGAGGAAGCGAAACAATTACTTGGAAAATTTAAATGGGGTCACTCATTCATTGAATTGAATTATGATCTATTGGAAGCATATTCGAATTGCAATAATAGCCTCGAAGTTGTCAAGGTGCAACAAGAGTATTTAAAAAAGTTAGAGCAGGAAGCATCTTTGAAAGAAAAAGGAGATGCTTCTGGAAAGGTGGTTTCTGCTGATGATTTATATGGAGAATATTTCACTCAAAATGACAAGGAAGAAGAGGAAGGAGTGGTGGATGATTTGGTGGAAGATTTGGATGATTCCTGTTCTGAAGACGATGAGTAAGAAGAATAAATTATCTAATTATTCAATTTCATCAACATCCTTAATTGGTATTTATTTAAAAGTTACAGATAGTGATGGCTTTGTTAAACTACCAAATGAAATAACTCCTTGTGAAATTGAATGATTTTTCTCTTTTTCCCTTTGGGACCCAAAGCTCTCTACATTAAGAAATTCTTCGAATAACTACATTCATTTCTTGTCAGGTATTTCATCCATGTCAATCTCAATGACATTAGGACTTTTAACGTCCGTGTCATTATGATTAGTAACAGAAGCTCCGTTGGAATAAATTAATGGAACTTTGCCTTTCGAATGTCTTTCAATTTCCAATCCATGGAATTCATGAACATGTCCAAACAAGTGTGCTTTCAATTTTCCCTTTTCATTGAGCTGTATTGCCCGTTTTCGTAAAGCCACATTTCCCCAATGTCTCCTATACTTGTGATTCTTTTTACAATA
Organism: Naegleria fowleri; assembly: GCF_008403515.1. NCBI lineage: Eukaryota > Heterolobosea > Eutetramitea > Acrasida > Naegleriidae > Naegleria > Naegleria fowleri. The sequence continues at coordinate 38,459 of NW_025407941.1, read as the reverse complement.
GTCACAATATTGTTGCGGTTCAGAGCCACCAGCCAAATCCATGACTCCAAACGGAGGTAAATGTGTCACTAAAATATCAACATCTTCTGGAATTTCTTTCCACTTTTGATCGATCAATGAATGACTCATACTGAATCCCATATTTCGGCTTGTAGTCCATGGCGTTCCATAAATTTTGAGTAAATGTTTTCCCTTGTATTTGATAATTACTGCTTGATCTTGAAGATAAATGGCATTTGGTAATATTTTTTGCTGTATAAAATTTGGAGAAATTCCATTAAATCCAATATCATGATTTCCTAAAATTACAATTTTCACCTTGTAAGGTAATTTATCAAGCCACTTATTGAATGAAATTACGCTAGGAGCACATTTAAAATTAGATTCTAATTCTTTCGTCTGGATCTGATCATTCTCGCAATCTTTCCATTCACTCTTATGGGAAATGTCTCCAGAATGTATAAATACATCTCCTTCAGGAAAATTCTTCAAATTTTCATGAAATCGGTGGCTATCACTCATGTGTACAATTTTTAATAAATGTTTTGGATCGTTCTCCATCAATGGTAAATGCTCAATCTCAATGATCTTTATCTTTTCATTATTAATATGATGATGATTATTTGTTTCGGAATTCATTCTCTCATCGGAAGTGATTGCACCAGTGGCTGTTTTTTCATGATTCTTATGGTGAAGACATCCTGTTGGAAGTTTTTCTTCGGTTGGCTCTTCTTCCTCCTTTCTCTTCTTCTTCTTGGATGATGACGATGAAATAACGTTCCAAAAAGGCATTTTTTTGAATCTAAACTTTCGTCCAAGTTCACCACTTTGAAGTTTGAACGGTTCCTTGATTTCATGCAAGAACATGGAACTTTAAACAGGCTTTTACAAAAAGAATAATTTAAAGCTCTGGGTCCTCCTCATCACCAACACCTTTTTTGTACACTCAAAAAAATGTCCTTCTTAGAAAGTATTCGTCAAGGCAACATTTCTCTCAAACACATTCAAGTCAATCCGATGGATCTCTCTCATCATCGTGCTCTCATGAAACACATTTGCGAAACGGAGCAAGATTATGATCGGCTCTTATCGGAAACAAGTTTTGATCGTTATTACAAGGCGGTTGAAGCCTTTACGTTTCAGTCGGTGAGTGTTGAGTTGAGCTCGGAAGAGGCTCAAGCCTTGTTGGACGAACATGAGGACTTTGTGAGCAAGTTTCAACAAGATTTGAGTGTTCAGGAAATGATGAAATCGTTGGAGAAGGATATTTATATGGAATATGAGGAATGGAAGAGTGAACGTGTTGATCATGATCAAAATCAGACAATTCTCGTGAAACGAAGAAAAGTTCTTCATCGTATTTGTGAGAAAATTGATCAAACAGTGAAGAAGCTCACGAATTATGAAAATGGATTTTTCTGTCGTTTGGCAACCATGTCACCAAAAGATGCAGCCACCAGTCGTATTGGATTTGTACAGAGAGTGTATGAGCACTATAAGGAAATTTGTGAGATGGAAAAGGAAATGCATATTGATTTCGTAACGGAAAGTAATAGAAAATTGTATGCTCTTTATAGAGCTAGTACATCGATTCTTCGATTGAAATGTGGAAAAGATGCAGTTCAGTTGTTGATTGAATCGGAGAGAGCTCGACAAGAATTGGTGAAAATTGCAAATGGGCAATACAATCACAGTACAAAAACCAATGAAATTATTTTAAGAGAGGTGAGTATTTCCAATCTCTTGTCATGACTTTTGACACCTGAACGAATGGTAATTGATGTTCAACAATAGTTCAATGATTTCGATGTTGCTATGGAGTTTAGATCGTTCATATTCAATAGAAAGCTTACTGGTATAACACAATACAATCCTTATGTATATTTTCCTCATATTGAAAAGAATAAGAAAGAGATTAGTGAGCAGATTTCAAAATTCTTGTATAAACAAGTGATTGACAATTCTGTGATTGATATTCCAAATTTTATTGTTGACCTTGTAATAACCATTGATGGAAAAGTGAAAATTGTTGAAATTAATCCTCTTGCAGAGTTTGCAGGAACTTGTTTATTCACGTGGGAGAATGATAGACACATAATCACAGGAGATGGAAATCATGTGGAATTTCGAGTGGTCACCAAAGTGAATGAAATTGCAGAAAAAGAAATGTCTTCAGATTGGAAGAATGCATTTGCCAAACTTGAAAAGATTTATTTGACCAAATGATGGATATGTTGATTCTGTACTGCATCATGGAGATCGCTATTTATTCTGAAACGAAATTATTAATAAATTAAAACTCTAAACGTTCAATGAAGGACAGTCGATCACTGTATTCTTGGTCAAATTATTACTATTATTTAATTTCAAAATCTCAAGCTACTGAACATGTCTAACGTCTCCTCTCGAGTTGTAAATCACACAATCTTCAGCCACAATCTCTCTCTTGATGGTAACTGCCTCTAACTTGAGAGATGAATTGAGAGAAACAGTCTTTGGATCAATCACAACCCCACTCAGTGACATGTTCAATAATTTGTACTGCAGTCGAACCAGAGAATTCTTATTCACAAAAAATGGATCGGAAACATCCTTCAATATGGTATCTGATTGATTAAAAGTCAGAGTTCCAGAAAGTGACAACTCTTTTGTTTTCCACTTGTTACCAATGGTCCATACTAAATTATTTTTTCCTTTTCCTTTTGTTAATTGTCCTTGCACTGCTTGATAGGAAATATCAGTCACTTCTGTTCTGTTGGGAAATGGAATAATTACATTACAGTACTCAAATTGACAATCAACTGAATCAATACCAAGTTGTAGTAAAAATTCAACCTTATTGTCAGCCAATTCTCTCATTTGATAATATCCTCTCACAGGTGGTTTGCTCACATTTTCAATATTGTATTTACACAAAACAAATGCACCAGAGGGAGGAGAAAATGACAAGCTTGCAAATTCACATCCCGTGTTAGACATCTCATCTGGATGATCTCGGCAGCAATAATGCACTGAAAAATGTCTCGTATTACGTAGTTCGCTCAAGCTCACAGTCACATCTGAAAATCCATCAATTTCTGCACTACACAGAACCGATCCAAAACATGAAATTTCATCTGGAATGTCCTTCTTATCAAATTGAGCACTTAAAATATTTTCACGAATAATGAAATGAATGCGTTGTTGATCGAATTTCAGAGAATGAGCTTTCCATGAGGGTCTTCTCAAAAATGCCAACTCTGGATCATCCATTGGAAATGGTTTTGTGAGTAAGAGATGAACATTGGATGGTGCTGAATCCAAAGGCCTTCCAAATGGAGCACACTGACTAATGTACATGTTCATATAATTGGTTACTTCAGAAGACTTTTGATGCTTCTGGTTGGCCAAGAAAAAGTTTGATGAAAGATCCTGCAAGAAGCTAAACGCACCAGATATGGATGGATATTCCAGAGTATTTTCCAGTTTTGAAAATTCAATAAATGAATCATGTACTGAGGAATTTGGAACTATCAGTGGGAGTGCAACAAAGGTGACACCTCCCACTACAATAGAAACGAATGGGAAAATATAAGGAGGAGTCGGAATGCTTCCTTTCTTGTCACTCTCTGAAATTTGACTTCCCGAACCAGGCAATAAATTGTTAAGACTGGGAGAATTATTATTTGATTTTGTAGAAAAACCTCGAGCAGATGAACTATGTTTTTTGCCATTGGGTGATTTTAACCCTTTTTTGGTGGGTGACTTTATCCTGTCGGCGGATTGATACTTGACACTGAGAGAGCTATGACCTCCTTGTGTATTCGCACTGGTAGATACTTCTATAGGTAGTAAAATTGAAAGATCTTCATCCTCTGCTGAAATAGAATCTGCTCCCATTGATGACAATAACATTAATTGTTCTTCCAAATGATACTTTTCAACAAATTTTGTGTTCATTGAAAATATTGCATAATTCTCTTCCAATAATTTCATGAATACTCTCCACGAGGATTCATTATTTTCCCTTTCTGTTGTTTCCAAAATTGACGATTGAATTTTTGGTTGTTGTGTGGAATTTTTAAATAATTGTGCATGCATCGATAATCCGCCCGTGGAAGCAGCAAGTGTTTCGTATTGTTTTCTCGCTAGTCTGAAATATTCCACTAAAAATCCATCATCAAAATCGGAAATAGAGGCTGATAACGGTAAAGAATGAAATGACTTGCCAGTTGTGTGTGGTTGCAGTTGTTGTGTCGAGAAAACAATTGATTCTATTCAACAATAATATTATCATTGTATAGATAAATCCATTTGCAACCATAGAATAAGAATACCTACTACTCTCATCCATTCCGATCTGATGTTGTGCTCGGATCAATTCCAAGGCTCTCTTTTCTACCGTTGTAAATCTTCTTGAAAATAACACCTTCTGTCGTTGTTCATCCAAGATCCAAACTCCCCGAAGAGAGAGTGCTGAATTTAATAATGCGTCCATCGGAGAAGCATATTGAACCGAAGGTTGAGAAAGTCCTGAATTGAGATTTTCATTCATTTTTTTTTGTAATCTATCAAACTCATGCCACTCGCTGAGCATCTTTATAATAATTTCAAAAGATGGAATAATAAATGTCAGTATATGTATTGAAATTATGGTTGTTGCTTGTGTTGTATCGAAGAGGAAGATGTGAACATTACTATTTAATTTTAATATTTATTTTTTATTCCAAAAAAAATGCCATTAAAAGAAAGTCCTTCTGCTCCCACTTCCAAGAAGAAGAAAACGGCCAAAGCTTTAGGCCTGAAGAGATCGGAACTCGAAGAATTATCGGAACTTCAATTAATTATGGCTTGTTCGGGTCATAGACCTTCTTCTGAAAAAAAGTACTACAACGACCACTACTCAATTGAAAAAGAGAAAAATCAATACAAATAATAATAAGAATAACATTGCAAAAACAGACTTCAACGTTGATGAACATAATACTGGTTTGAATTCAGAGAGATTGAACTCTCCGTCATTGGATTCTTTGAGTGAAAATACTGTGTCATCATCGTCACCCAAAACAACGAGATCATTTAAATCACCTTCAAGAAGAAGAACCTCTCCGAAAAGTGATTTGACCTCTACCGTTGCTTCATCATCATGTGAAGACGCCTCACAGCATTCAAGAATTAAAGAAGTTACACAACAGTCTTCGACGACATCCGAATTGAATAGGCACACTATTCACGATGAGCAGCAGCAGCAACAAATTGAGACAAACCAAGACGTCTCTTCAAATTTAGATAGTATTGTCAGCTATTTAGAAGAGGGAGAGTCATTTCAATTTTCAGACACTCACATTGCATTACTCAAAATTCGACAAGAAATTGACACTGCCATTCTCAGTTGCAAGCACAAGATGAAATTCTTTTTTCCTCCCATTATTCTTAAACATTTTCTGTTTCATGAGGACATAATTCCCAATCAAACTCCAACACAAATAGAAAAAACTCTAAATGAAATGATTGAAAGTCATGAAATTAGAAGATTCTATATAGATCGAAAAATGTATAAGGATATTTTCGGATATGTATTTACAGAGGATTATATCTCAACCATCAAGAAACAACATGAAAATTATTTAACACAGTTAGAACAACAATATGAAAACTCACAAGAGGATGATTCTCGAATTATTTCAGGTATACCTTATTTCATGTATAAAAATCAAGAAGAATCGAGAAGGAAGATGAGTGAAACAATGAAAAAACAACTGGCACAAGTGATTTCTAACTTTTGTGCAAATGTTCTCCCCAATGTGACGGAACCATTTATTGAAAAATCCGAATTGGTTGATTTTCTATTTCCAGACGAAACTGAAGAGAAGCAAAATTCAAAACACGATGAAGTCATTACCTTACTCATGACAATAGGTGCATTAACTATCAAAGATATAGACTCCTTCTACTTTGCCATTCCTAATCTTTCACAATTCATGTTCTACATTGACAATGGAAGAAAAGAAATTCTCTCCATATTGAAAAGAAAACAATTCAAGGAAATTATGGTTCACTCTCTCCTTCAAAGACCTCTCAAGAATACAATATTCAATCCCATGTTTCATATTCGAGACATGATTGGCGATGGTGATGTCTCTGTGATTGATATCAATGGCCAGAAAATGATTCGAATAAGATGAGAGTTTTTCGCATGCCAATCACACGGCAGTAAAGAATACATCTGCACTTCAAAGAAGCATAGGAATCGATATCATCCCCATGCACATTCAAGTATTCCAAATGATGATTATCGACAGTCCAAATATGTATGTTTTGTAGAAGATATTGAAGGTTATTTATTTGGTTTAAAGAATTCTCTTAATAATAACAAACCACCAATCACTGCACTTGCACCAACAGCAACGTGGAACATAGATTGAATTTGAATAAAAGTTTTATTCAAAAAGCAGTCAAACGTTCTGTTCGGAGAACCCTCCATCAATTTTCGCTGGCCTACAACGACGTGTAATATGAGCAAGTTGTCTTCCTTAATGAGAATGAAGTTTAAACCTCTTACAGAAATCAATGAGGATTATAAGTGCAATACAATTCTGCATTCATCCTCATGATTGACGACGAATGATGAAACAACCAAGCCGTCTGTACTCGATTTGTATCATGATTCATTTTGAAATCAGCACCAATATGAGCTTGGAGCCTTTGCAACAATCCTCCAGCTACATTTTCATTTCAAATTCATGTATGGAGTTTCTGGATATAGCTATTCCAATAAGATTTGTCTGGATTTGAAATGATTGGAATACAATTTGATTAATTTATCGCTTTGCATTACAGCTGAAATCCTTTGTCACAAAGAACCGCAAACCTATTGAAATAAAATATTCATTTATTACTTTCTCAATCCAAACCAACCTCCACCTTGTGAGGGAGCTTTTTCTTCACTAGCGGGTTGAGTAGCAGTTTGAGGAGATCGTTCCTTTCTTCTCTTTTCCAACATGTTAATAAAATCACGAGCAATTTCTGGAGCAAATTTCTCCTTGTTGCCATACTCTTGCAAAATGGTCCTCACATCAATTCTGCCAGCTTTTGTTGCAACCATTTCCAAGAATGGAATCAAATCAACAAGAGTTCTATCTTGAGTATCACCCTTCCAAGGTGTTATTTTAAGGGTATTTTCTGGTTGTTTGCTGTAGGCGTCTGGACGGTGTTCAATCATGATAATTTTTTCCAAAGGTCTGTTCAAAAGTGAAATATCTTTGATATTTCTTGTTCCTTCTGTGACAGTGGCATCCTTGAAAAGCTTGTGAGCCACTTGATATTGATCAATTTTTTCTAACATTTGAGCAAGAGATGGTGACATGTAATTGTCAGAGAAAAATACAATCTCAAAATGTTTGGAAAGAGCTTGTAAAAATTGATCCACTCCAGGACGTTTTTGAGTTTTCCAACCAGTACGTGAATTATACGAGGAATAAATGAGGAAATTTTCGACTGGTACAACAAGTACTGGCTTAATTGGTTGACCTTGAGGAATATCTGGCAGCAATCTGGAGACTTGTGGTTTTTTCAAAGGAGAAATAAGTTCCTCAAATCTTTCTTGCATATTTTTCAAGCTGAACCCTTTCTCTGCAAAAGCACTGAAGAGGTTATACAGAGCTATCAAAGTAACGACTGGTAATGTATATTTCATACCATAATAATGCCAATTTGGCTTGGTGCGAACCTTTTCTTTTGCTTGAGAGTCTCCCATATCCTCATAATCAGCTGTTTTCTTCTTTTTTTCGTCAGTCTTTGATTTTGACTTGTCGGATTTATCACTTGATGTTTTCTCCTCTGTTGATTGTTCAGATGTATTTTCAGTTTTGTTTGTTTCCTCCTCTTGTTGTGGAGGTGGTTGAGGATTGTTCTTTCTCTCCTCGGCTTTCATTCTTTTAATCCTCTCAGCCTTTTCTCTCAAACTTTCTGCGGATTCTTCACTAGGTGGTTTAGGAGAAGAAACACGCAAAAGATTTTGGAAAGTAGTTGAGAAGGCTCTCTTGGTGTTGTTGTGTTCTGTTGAATGTATAAGACTGCAGTGAGAGAAAGAAGAATGATGACTGAAAATTGAGAGGAACAAGTCTGTTGTGGTGCCATGAATCGATGAAGAGAGGAAGAATAGGAATTTGATGATGTGGTGTGCCGTGATTAATATGAGAAGCAAAAATAGTGAATAATATATAGATAATCATTACCAATGATGAATAAATGTTGATTCAGAGAGAAAGAGAATAGGAAATAAAGTTCATTCATTAATTTGAAGAAAGTAGTATTTCCATCATCATGTACAGTCAATCCGAATTGAAAATATTATAGAACAAGCAAAATCAAATGGTGGTTGATGAAATGGATTGGAATTCAACATGAACTGGTCGGTGTAAAATATAGCACTTACTCTTTTCCTTCTGGCTAAGACTGGACTTTTTTCCAGCTCGAAGCAAGATTGGCAACCAATGCTTCAACATGATGATGATTAGAAAAATTCAATAATAATATTTTTTTCGTTCGAACAAAAAACAAAATTTTCATTCCAATCAAAATTCATTCCAGTGCTGTTTTGTGTGCTCGTTGTCATTGACTAATTGACGATGGTCGATGATGTGATGATGAATATGACTTCCTGGTAAATGTGAGATGACAAATAATCTTAGAGGATTTTCTTCTTTTTATTGTCAAGCTCGGCTTCCTCTTCGACGTCTTCCCAATCATCATCGTCACTATCGACACCAGCTGGTGCCGCCACTTCATGGTTTGCCAAAATTTTCAATTCACCATCATGCTCCTCTCGTTCAGTTCGATCTCTGATGAGAACGGCCCTTCTCATTTCTTCAATATTGTAAACCCAACCATCCGAATTCATGCATAATTTATCATCGAGATTTATATCATTCATCATGGAATTGAGGTTTTCATTTTCCTGATTGTCGAGGGGTACATTTTCTGCCGCTTCAGAGAAGGCTCTATACATGTCCCGATAGACTTGATCGAGTTGTTGCTTTTCAGACATTGACGAGGAAGAAGGTGTTGCCGATGATGCTACCACTGTGATGATCATTTCACACACATCATTATCTAAATCCTCCTCTTCTTCCGCAACGGAAGATTTTCCTTGTCCACTCTCAATGGTTGATAATTGACAATACATGCACAGGGTTGGAGATTGTTGAACACCATGCATCAAAATATCTCTGAAATGAATTTTGTAACCAGTCATCCCACTACTGTTGGATTTGAGCAAAAGCAAGTGTTCCGATGACACAAAAAGCTTAACATTTTCAATTTGTTGCTGTTGTTCATGTTGTTGCTCCTCTGTGTTCGCATCGTCATCATTCGCCTCGACTACATTCGTGGCATTGAGTACAAATTTTACATTCACCTTATGAGGACATGAGTAGATCAAAGACGGCGAATTATTTTGTACCGAGGAGGATTGATTTTCCTCGTACTTTACTTGGGGATTGAGAGGAAAAAAGATGGAATCTATGGCTTCCTTCGTTCTGGTCTGGCTATCTAATTGAGAAGTTTCTTCATCACAATCCATGAACACTTTTCGGAAATCATCCGAAGAATGGCACTCCGAAATTTTAATTTGTTGAACCGTAAGCGGAAGAAGGAGTGACATTTTTTTTGCTATCGCTCAATGCAGTTTGCCCTTTAACGCGAAATTATATGCGTGGCCAAACAATAGCAAAAAAGCAGCCAACCTCTTGCCGACAAAAAAGCGCCTCAATAACAACAACAACAACCTTTGTTGCTACAACAGTACCGTAGTTTTAGTAGCAAACGCACGCGTGAAAGCCTTACATACATAACCTTCCGCCTATTTTCATTTCTTGGTTGCTAAATTCCTTCTCTTTCTTTGAGTATATAACAATTCCTGCCATGACGTTATTAAGAAGAATATTGATATTTATTTTCCTTGCTTATACTCTACTCTCGTGCACGTCCATTAAGGCTCAGCTATCTTTTACATTCAATCAAACGTTATATGACAAGAAATGGAACGATGAGCCCGAAATTGTGTTTGGTCAGTCTACGGCCCTGACAGGACAAACACGAGAGTAAGTAGTACAGCCTAAATGATGAATATCACGCACTATAATACCACTCTACGATATCACGACATATACTTCAATTCATGGTAATAATAATAATGAATATCTATATATTTGAATCTAATCTATCCAACTTAAATTCTTGAATATTGTTGTTCTTGGAAAAACTACAATTTCATTGATTTCATTTGTTGGTTTTCTTTGGTCATGCCAAATTCTCTCCTTATTAAATTCATCATGATGATCCCAATGCTACTCTCTACCGACATATCGAATAATGAATGAAATTCAAACCATGAATTACAATACATCCGTTGCGTTGGTTATGACCGTTGTCCATCTAGACTTGGATATCCACTTATGGTAGGAGCCCAGGCTGCCTTTAAGGAAATTAACGAATTGGGAGGTGTATGGGGAGGAAAAAAACTACGCCTCTACTCCTTAGACGACGGATATGAACCTGCTCGCTGCATCAATAACACTCTCAATTTACTGAATAATCAGTCCATATTCGGATTCTTGGGATTTATGGGTAAGTAGATTTTGAATTTCAATTCATACGACTTGATCGATTTAAATATGAACCTTAATGTCACTCAATTTTCATTTCTAATCTGTCATGTGACAATATTAAAATCAACTCATTTTGTGAATAACTCATTTGGATGAACTGTTTCGAAATGCTACTACAAATCATCCATTTAAAACAACAGGAACTGGAACAAGTCAAGCCATTCTCAATCTGCTCATAGAATCAAAAATACCATATATCGGCGCCCTAACTGGAGGATTGTTTCTGCGTGTGCCCTTCTATCCGAATCTTATCAACGTAAGAGCCAGCTATCAAGATGAAACAGCTGCAATGGTGGAATACTTGGTCAACATTAAAATGTTGCGCAGGATTTCAATCTTCTATCAGAATGATGCCTTTGGAGTGTCAGGATTGGGTACGTTTTTGTGTGTTGATTCAAATGATGCAGTGACACTGACAACAATTTTATCTTTCAATATTGATATTAACATTGTTTATATGCTTGATGTTGATATTCTTGAAATGAAACAACACGAATCAACATTTCCTTAACGATTTTTCTGGCATGAATTCTCTTGCATTGCGGCTGACTTGCAACAAAAAAGACGGATCTACTCTTGCTCTGAACGCTCTTGGTATGAGTCTTGTCTCTAAGGGCACCTATGAAAGAAATACAATCGAAGTGACGAATGCACTCAACTCCATCGTTAAAGGTAAACCACAGGCCATTATTTGCATGTCCACCTACAAACCTACTGTTGAATTTATTAATCGAGTCATGGCGAGAACAGACTATGATCCTGACATTTTATTCATGACAGGTTCTTTTATTGGATCCAACATTCTTCCTCACAGAGATCGTGTTGTCGTCACTCAAGTATTTCCAGCTCCCACCAACACGAAATATCCAATCGTTTTGTCATACCAACGAGCAATGAAGGCATACAATCCTTCTTTTGTTCCATCATTGGTTGAATTGGAAGGTTATATGGCTGCAAAGTTAACCATAAATGTACTCACACAACGTGTGTCTGGAGATTTGACTCGATCTCACTTCATTGATTTGCTCTATGAATCAGGAACCTATGTGATGGACAATACGGTGGTTGGACCCTATACAAAATGCTCCACAACAACGAGCTCCTCTCGGAGATCGACTTTTATATTTGAGGAGAACACATCCTCTTCAAACAAGCCCACATTGACAGAAATAACTCCATCTGATTTCACAGCAAAAACAATAGAATCGAGTGAAACCGTCAAAAATTATCATCTTAGGAGTGACTGGACCTCTAGAAGAGTGTTGTCATCTTCCTCCTCATTTTCCTCTTCATGCTCATGCAATCAAGGACTTCGATCAGTATGGAAAACTGTACAAAATGCTGATGCCTCATTCACAGAAATTGGAGATCCCATTGTTTGGGATTTACCTGGCTCTTCAAGCTTTTCTTGTTTTTTTGATCCTACCAAAATTTCTCTTCCCATAGTGTTTGGTCATATTTCGGATGGTAGTGCGTACAACTCGGATTTTATTTCCGGGGTATCTGCTGCGTTCAAAGACAGAAACGATAAGCAAGGAGGTGTGAGGGGAAAGAGGCTAGAGATTTTACCTATTGTCATGAATGACACTTCCACCTCCGTGGAGTCATTACTTAATGCGAGTAGAAAATTTGTTGTCGATCATAATGCTATTGGCCTTGTTGGAAGTAAGATTAACAGCATCTCAACAGCATCTTCATTCTTAGAGCAATTTGCATCACAATTTAGTAGCATGGTGTTGGTTAATCCAGAGACATCTTTCGACTCGCCAAAATTGCGCGAGCATTTTTCCATGAACATTATTCATTTAAAAACATCGATCAGAGAGAGACTTTTATCACTCTTGGATTACAGTATGAACACTTTAGGACTGACCCGCTTTTCATTTATTGGATCTGAAGACACAGATGGAAAGTATGTTCGATCGCAATTTATGAGAATGCTGGAAGAGTATGAACTTTATTTAGATAGTGAAATTATGTTTTCTCCTAATTCAAATACTCTTTCCACCTCTCAAATCAAAGATTACCTAATGGCTGAAAATGCAAATCCTCAAGTTTTTGTAATATCGCTGCCAAACGATGAAATAGAGTTCAATGTTGTACAGAAAATTCTCACCGGTATTTCTTCTATTAAGCTTAGAGAAGAAGTCGTCGTATTTTGTCTGTATTTCAAACATTTGCAATGGGAGTCAAGAATTGCTGATTTACTGAATAGCTCATCATTTTCATCCATTCATTTTTATTTGGTGGAACCATTCCCGTATGTTCACTCCAAGCATTCGTTTATTGACACATACCAATCAATTGCCAACAAATACCTTGCCAATCGCAACGTAAACACCACAGGAGTTGTTGAAGGCTTTTTGGTGGGAAGTTTCATAATCGAAATCCTTGATAACATTTCTCCTCAAACAGAAATTTCTGGCTCAAGTTTTATTGATACGGTGTTTTCCAACTCTGAGTTTATCAAGTACCAAATACCATTTGGTCAATTTTCAACCACCAAAAAGTGCAGCTTGGGAATGAGATCAAATTATATTTTCGAATTTGTGTCAACACGTTTTGTTCCAGTCTCAACTGTAACTTTTGACAAATCTAAATGTGGAGTAGATGTGAATGCATTGAAAGATAGTGTGCAAGCACCAATAATTTTTGGTAAATTGTATCCTGTCGAAAACTCATCTCAGGTGGACGAATTTAAGGCTGGTGTAATGTCCTTCATTCAAGCTCTTAATGATAATGCTGAAATTCCAAGAAAAGTACATCTCTATACTGAATACTATACGAGTGATGCAGATATGATGGAAAAGGCAGCAACTTTAATTGAACGAAACAAGGTTTTTGGTTTTTTGGGCTCAAAGATCTCTGGGAACGCTTCTGGGTTGAGGGACCTAGTGGATTCGCATGATATTCCTCTCATTGGTCCAGTATCAGGTCATCCAGACTTACGGTCACCGTTTTCCAGATTTATTATTAACCTTCGACCATCCATTGTGGAAGAAGTGGTAACTGTTGCTCGTTATGCCCGCTCCTTATTTTTTCAAACTTCAGAGCAGCTGTCATTGACCATTCTCGTGGCAAACCAAGAATACTGGACTTCTGCATCAAAAAGTGTGGAAGAGTTCTTTTTAAAGAGTGCTGAAAATGTGAAGATTTCCACACTTCCTTTGCCAACGCTTACCAAGCGCTCCATCAATAATGACGTTCCGTATTATGGAAATTTTGTGTTTGTTTTAGCCAACAGCAATGATGCATGCTCATTCATAGCACAATTAGCACAACAACCAAGCACTTCGTTGATAGGAATTCCTTCTGAAATTTCATGCCCAACACTGTCCGGTTTAAAAACAAATGTGATAACTGCCTCTTTTTTAGAGCCGTTTTCCTCAGCTTCTTTCACAAACATTATGGCCAAAGAATTTATTCAATACTATTCTCAATACTATCCCCAAATGAATAAGACTATGCTAGCCTATGAAGGTTTTGCTGTTGGTACAATGGTGGGCAACATTTTGAAGTATATGGATAGTGTTAACTTGGAGGTGACCAAGCAGTCTTTTATTTCGACCCTCTTCTACAGATCCGTTTTTGAACTTGGTGTCAATGATTTTGGACCTTATGGAGACACATGTGACTCAAATGGAGGATCAACCTCGTCAGGCGGCAGTTTTACTCGATCCATCTCTTCTTCAACCTCTGCGACATGCTCTTCCACTACTGCATTCTGTAGCTGCAATCAAGGAGCAAAAGAAATTTATCTCAACTTTTTGCAAGATTTCTTTCTTCTAAAGAAAATCCAAAATTATTCACTACGTTTTCAAACTTGTGGAATTACATATATTGTCCCTGGCCTCTCTGCAGGAGCTATTGCTGGCATTGTAATTGGAGGAACTCTCTTTTTTATCATCACTTTGATTATTTGTATTGTGGTTGTAGTGATTGCAAGAAGAGATCCAACTGCCAAATATGCACCTAAATCAGGGAAAATAACTTGTGCATTTACAGACGTCCAAAACAGTACTAAGCTTTGGCAAAACAATGAAAAGGCAATGAGAACTGCTTTAGAAATTCATAATTCTATTATGCGATCCAAACTAATGCAATTTAGAGGTTATGAGGTCAAGACGAATGGTGACTCGTTTTATGTAAGTTTTCAAAGATTTTTGTTCTTCAATAAGGAGTGTTCGAATTTTATTTGTTTTCTTGTTCAAACGTTACCAGGTCGTTTTCAAGGACCCACTCGATGCAGTTATCTGGGCAATGGAAGTTCAACTTGCATTACTGAATGCTAAATGGCCAGGCGACCTTTATCATGAGTGGGATTGTCGTCAAGAATGGGACCCAAAATCTCGAAAAGCCTTCTGGAGTGGCTTACGAGTTCGTATTGGATTACATTACGGAAAGGTATGTACAAGTTGAAGTATCAGTTGAATTTACCTTTGAAATTCTGTTGTGGATGTCATGACGTGGATTTATAAACCGGGAATGGTATTTTTTAATGTACAATAGGGTGATTGTGTTTGGGACAAGGTACGTTTAAATTATTATTTCTGACATTACTCATATTTTGACCGAATTCAAACGATAGACCATGAAACGCTTCGATTACTTTGGAAATGTTGTGAACAAGTCTGCTCGAATTGAAGCATTGGCACATGGCGGTCAAGTGCTAGTGAGCGAGGAATTGTTTTACAAAACTCGGGAGTTGTATTCAAATGTCGAATTTATGAGTGAAACAGCAGACGGGAAAACATACCTGAGTGTTGATGGAGCTCGTCACCATCCATTAAGTGAAACACAAGATACGCCATCCAGTAGCAGTTTCACATCGAGTACCAAAAGTACAAGCAAAGCCAGTAGCTTTAAATCTAAACGTCAAAGAGTTGCCATCGAAAGAACATTCACAGCCCGTGACTTGGGAGTTTATCCACTCAAAGGACTCTCCGAATCGAGTCGAGTCTTTGAAATTAAGTGTGCAGAAATTGAGAGTAGAACCTATCCTCCATTAAGGTAAGTGTGTTCGTCGAAGAAAGTTTTTCTTCAGATCACAAATGAACTCATTCCTTTTCTCACATACAGAGTTGCTTTAGAAGATTTGGATCGTTCAGAATCCTCTGTACAGAGAGAATATCAAGACCTTAAAAAACGACATGAATTAAATCGCCGTTCGAGTCATGGCTCTGTGTCCGAAGCATCAGCCTATGACCCAGGTTTTGATGCCTTGGACGATCAACAACCCTCACCCGAAGAACATCAAGAACACCCCTGAGTCGACTGCCCCTTCTCCTTTTTGAATGCAAAAATAGCCTGCCACAAACTTGTTATTGGAAGCAATAACATTTGGAACCACAACCCAACTAACGCCTGTGTTCTTCAAGTCACACGCAAAAAAATAACCCAAATCTATATGTAGGTGTTTTCGATTCGTTTGTAATTTCAATTCAATTTAATCACCTTCGTCGTGATCTCGTATCCAACTGATGTTTGTTTCACACCGAATGTTTTTCAATTGGAATGGTTTCTTATTGGCAAACTCTAATACCTTATTTACCATTGTCCATGTCATTCCATCATCACGTTCAATAACACAGTCTCTAACCACATAATACCAGAATCATAAGAATGTACGGATATAATCCAGGAATGCCAGGAATGTATGTGCAACCAGGTACCACAACGACCACGGTTACCACTTATTGGCAAGGTCCACCTCCAGCATGGATGCCAGCTGGATTCGTAGTTGTAAGTTTTTAATGATGATCATCCGAGATTTTTGTGAACAGGATCATCCTCCCTATCTTCCGCGTGATGATGATCATCTCGATGAAAAATGTCAAAATTTATATTCATGACCGTTCTCGTGATGATGATGATACGGTCATGACTCAACCATCATGATCAACACACGATCGACCAACTGACTGACTCGAACTTTTTGGAATGCACACACAAATAGCCTCCTCACATCATGGCCAACCGATTCAATTATGTCCAAGCAGCTCAACAAATCTTTTGGCAATATGACCTCAACCGTAACGGAACTCTCTCCAAGAAGGAATTCAAGTTTGCTGCTGCTACTCATTTCGGAATTCCACCAATGAATGCCAAGTATTTGTTTAGAATGATGGTAAGTGAAAATTGTTACTTTTCCGGTGATTGTTAGTGTTCATTGTTTATTTTGGATTGGATATGAACCACCACAACCTGTTGACAATGATGAACCAACCACAACTGTCATCATCTTCTGACATTTTCACAACAACAACAACAACAACCAAAACATAGGATCGTGATGGTAATGGTGTCATCACTCTCGATGAATTCATCAATGCTTATTTATTCATCATGGCAGGAGGTGCAAACTATATTACCCCAATGCCATCCTTCAGAAAACGTATGGGAATGATGGGAGGAGTACCTTATGGAGTTCCTCCACCAATGCCATATGGTGGTATGCCATACAATCCTTATGGTTATCCTCCACAACCATTCAATTAAATTTATTCTTCTCGATATCGAGGTTGACATGGTCGTCGTTTTGATCCATCATTATGTGAAGTAGAGATTGCATGTCACCACACAACGACGACCAAACAACATATTATTCATATAAATACAATTCGTTTCATTTTGAATTTAAATTGTAAACAAATCCGAAGTCCTATTGATAACAACATTGCACCTATTTCCAACGAATGCTCACATCATCGTATTATATTTTACCCTGTCAACTTTTAATGCGATATTTTCCTTGATGATTACGAATTACCATCTATTGAGAATTTGCCATCCTTAAGCTGTCGACAAATGTCCAAGCTTCCAAATTTATTGGAATGTCCAATTTTAGATGTCTTGAAATTCCAAGTATCATGTCCAAATTGTTGGGATCCCACCTCACACACGTCCATACTTCATCGTTTGTTTTGAAAAAAGAACAACAAATTGAAACCATTGGACCTCTCTCTCAAAACAAGACATGACCCCAACGTCTGTCTCTTCCATACCATCGTTACGTGTTCTCTCTCACCTTAACAATCATGTGGTGTACACACTCTTTCTTCTTCTGCAAATTCTTCTCCTCATTGAGTTATTCACCTTTTCCAATGCTCTTTCCATTCGAGTCGGAACTTTAAATCATCCAAATGCAAAGTCTTATCTTCAACGTTCATCACACCAGAACGTTTCATCCAGTCCGCCACCTGTAGGAAGTCTTATTAGGTTACAAGGAGGAGGAGGAGGAGGATGGAATCAAGTGAATCTCAATAGCCAACAATCGAGACTCTTCCGATATCAACAACATCATCACCCCCATTCAGAATTTTCCATCTCACTCTCGAATGATACATCCAAGGCGCTACTCCTGGAAGAATCTTCCTTTCTTTTGGATACTGCTCAAAACCGATTACTCTTTCTTGAGAGAACCATTGCCAGCCGTGATCATGATGAAAAGACTCAACTTGTTGACAAGGACTCTTTGTTATCAACTGTGTTGGGATTTGTGGATTTAAAGAGTCTCCGCCATGGTATTCTAAAGGAGGCCAACCTTTCTTACGAGTTGCAAATGTTAGATTCCGATGTGGTGATGCCACTTCCAGTACTGGATCGATTTGGAAATTACTATGTCGTGAGAAAGAATGTGTTCAATGGGAGGAATTATTTATTGAAATTTTCAAACTCTTCCAAAACTACTACCTCACCAGCCACTCAAGAGTCACTAATTCGCGAGGATTGGACCATTCTATTCGAAAGTGATGGTCTCATGGAAGTCATGCACGGTTTGTTGTTATTTGAAGATTCAGACTCATCGAAAGTTCTTCTCTCGACCAGTCGACAAGTGTTGTGTTTGAATAGTGACACCAAGCAAATCTTGTACCAAATTCCAAGTTTGTCAAGTAAGGGATATTTCGGCCAATTGATTCGAGATTTGGAGAGTCCCTTTGTGTTTGCATCCGTGTATGGAGGATTGGTGCAGTTTGAAATTGCAAGTGGAAGAGTTATTTCACAAACGAGTGTTGACACTTCGTTAGTCCCGCATCATGTGAGTTCCTTGAATGATTACATGTTGGCCTTGTCACAATTTAGGACAATGGATGGACCCATGATCTTTGCAACTGCTTTTTTAAAAACAAATCTTTCGCAGGCAACTCAGTCTGTAGCGTTGACAACAGACAGGCCAGGTGAATGTTCCAATGCCATTGCTTTTCCCAATAACAATGTGGTGATTTTGATTCGAACTAAACAGGAAGAAGATGCCACAAAGAACCAATATAGATTGCTTGGTATGCAAGTCAATCTAGAATCGTCTCGAATTGAAACGATATGGACAGTGGATGTGACAAAACAAGTTCAAGTGTCAAATGTCTGCGCATTGCAAATAGCTGCAGCTCCTTCTGTAGATCATGCCAGTACTGTTGTTGTGGCATGTGACAGTGGTCTTTTGCTAATCGATGTTTCGAATGGAGAAATATCAGGAAGAAAGATGTCACTTGAGCAACCCTTAGTGGACAGTGAGCAGACACAAATAGTGACCACCCAAAATGGAATGATTTACATGCTTCAACCTCGTTTATTACGTATCGATGGTGTTTCTCTGTCATAGGATGTTTCAGCTTCAGTTTAATCATTTTCCAATACCCTAAACTAAGTAGATAATAATTCGTATTCTTTCATGGATGCCAAATTAATTACAAATCAGATCACAGTAATCTGTGGTAAGTGCGAGCTCACCTGTCAATGACATATTCCTACTGTGACATCTTGGAAGGATTATTCATCAAATTCAAAACCATTGGATTCAATGAAGTCGTCGTAGATGTAAAACCGGAAGATCCCACACTTCCAGATGTCACATGAGAAGGTGAATTCCCAATTCCAGAAAACAGTTCTGGAAAATTCGCTGAAATGATACTCGCACGTCTCATTACATTCATAACAGGATGATTCATGACTGGAGGTTGAGAAATTGCATCCTTGCTCTTTTCAATTTGCATGTCAACTTCATAAGCTTTCTTTCCTCGTTCTCTCATTTCTTCTCGTTGTCGAAAACTTTGTAAATAGATACGTTCCATATCGTAGGCACAACGTTTACAATAAATATTCTCTCCGAACGAGAATAATAGTTTTTTCGAACGCTCACCACAGGCACGACAAGAGACAGGTCCATTCATGCGAGAAAAATAAGAGGAAATGTTGTTTTGAAGAGGAGAGGTTGTTTCTTGTGACAGTAGTTGAACGGTGATTTCTTGGAAGTGAGTACTGGCAGCTGGTAATTGATTGGCGGAAGGAAGGATTGTTGGAGCTCGTTTACGCATTTTGTTGTTGCAAATTGTTGTTGCAAATACATTTCAGTGCACTGAAAGAGATATCTCTCTGTCAAATCGCATCTTTTCAAATATTGTCACAAATTTGTGTAATGATCGGTAAAAATGATGGTATGTTGGTTGAGAATTTCAAGTGTCGTGACGACGCTCAACCTTAGGCGTGGAGTATATGTTGAAACTTGAAGTTGTTTCATTATTTTCATGACAAGCTTATTCTTTCACGTAATTCCAATTTGAATTCAAATCGAGAGGAACATAATTTTCAGTGACTGCTATGACATTCATTGCACGACTCGTAATAACCTTCTTACTTTCATCCAACCTTCCAATCCATAATTTACACAAATTTAAAATTTTGAAAATGGTTGGTCTCTTTTCCACACTCTGACTGAAACATTCTTTCATGACTTTGCAATATTCCCACACAATTTCTGAATGTGCTTCAATTTGTTTGAAACATTCATCTTCATTGGTTTCATCCTTGTATTGAATGCCTACTGAAGGATTGTCACTAATCCATGCAAAACAAGAAACTGCAGAATAGAAAGGAATTGGAGGTTCATGAGTGTATGATGCCTCTTCCAATGATTTTTCAAAAAGTAATTCCCACATGACTTTTCCAAATGCATACACATCTACTTTTGTGCTTGGTTTTTGACTAGTGACACCATCAAGAGGTAAATAAGCTGGAGTTCCAAGAGTGGTTTCTTCTTGAAGATTTGCACTTGTTTTTAACGTAGTTCCAAAATCACAAATCTTTGCAATTTGATGTCTTTCATCTAATAAAATATTATCAGGCTTCAAATCTCGATGAGTAATGTTATTTTCATGAAGATATTTCAATCCAATGAGAACTCCTTTCAATAAACATAGTTTCTCCACAAATGTGCATTTTTCAGTTCCTTTCGAAAGAGAATAAATATATTTTCGAAGAGATCCTCCTCCCATATATTCCATAATGAGATACATGGATCCTTCATGATGACCATTGGTCGATGTTGTATCGTCATAGAGCTCTTTTCCTTCATTTTTAATCTCTTGATTTTCCTCTTCTTCTTCTTCTTTTACTCCATAAAATGTCACAATATGTGGATTTCGTAAGTTCTTATAAAATTCAACTTCACGTTCTGTTAATGAAGATTTTTCAACTTTCTTTGCTGCCACTAGAATTTCATCCCAATAACCCAAATAAACAGTTCCACTCGTACCACTTCCTAATTTTCTAGTCTTATCAATGGTGACATTACTAATTGGTAATAAACGTTCTTCGAGTTGATAAACCAAAGGTTCTCGTAATTGTTGGAGTGATTTTCGTTTTTTGATATTATAATAACATTGAATGGTTACAATGGAAATGACACAACAAATGGCAAGTACAACAGTTGCAGCAATGACTGAAATAAATATTACAATTTTTTGATCCATCGAAGGTTCACATAATATTCCAGAGAGACCTGGTGCACATGTCAGTTTCTTAATCTTGTTGTTACCATTGTCACAAAATATAATTTCGTTATTGCTTGTGACAATGACAGAGAAGGGATTATTGAGAGTTGCGTTTTCGAAAGAGATGCTGTCTCCTCGTTTTCCAGTTCCAATAATTGTGGAAATTAAATTATCTTTTTTTGTGACAATTCGGATCAAATGATGTCGACTATCTGCAATTAAGACATCTCCATTGTCCATCACAAATAGACCTCTTTATGAATGGTATGAATGAATGGTACATGCATGTCATGGTTCACACAAATTCCATCACCAAAAATGATTCTATTTATGAAAAGAAACAACTCACCTTGGAGAAAAGAGAGATGCCTGTGTTGCAACAATTCCAGAATCTCTAATAAATTCTGTTTGGCCATTTCCTGCAATGATATAAACAGTGGTCAAATCAGGACTTGCCTTTCGAATCATGTGGTGACCAACATCACTCAAATAGAGATATCCTTCATGATCAAATTGTAAACAAGTTGGATGAATGACACAGGCGGTAGTGACAGGCATTTGAATGTATTGACTGGATCGAGGACATGGATTTTTTGGATTACCAATTCCAATCACAGTAGAGATGATTCCATCCTTGTCGATTTTTCTAATTCTGTTATTATCTTTGAAGAGAGAGAAAAATATTCATGAAATATATGTAACATTTGTGATTAATCATCATTTCATCAATAATTATGATGTATTTCATTTGTGATTGATAAGTCGGTGATTTATAAATCGAAATGTTCGAAACAACAGATACTCACCTGAATCTGCAATAAATATTTCTCCTAACTTGTTAATGGCAATACTTGTTGGAGTAAAGAGTTTTGCATCTTTTGCATAATATCCATCTCCACTATATCCTGAACTTCCAAGAATACCAGCAATGGTTTCTTCAGTTCCATTTTCATATTTCACTAACACTCGGTGATTGTAAGTGTCACAAATGTATAATTCTCGATTGGGGCCTCTCACTGCACACTGTGGTCGAATAATGTTCGAAGAATTTGAACGACCTGGATTGTAACTGCCTGCCACCGTTTGTATCTTGTTTGTGATCAAATCAAGAGATCGAATGACATTACTGTTTGTGTCAGCAATGAGTACCTCATTTGGAAATAGAGGATTATAACTCAAAGACGTTGGGTCATTTAAAATAGTACTGGTTCCAATTCCAAATGCAGTATATTCATAATTTCCTGCAAAGGTTTCAATTGTGTTTGAATCAAAAGACACTTTTCGAATTCTTGAATTAAACGTGTCAGAAATGTATAAACTTCCATTACAATAACTTAAATCATCTGGAGAGTTAAATCTTGCATCTTTGGCACGACCTCCATCTCCTTCAAACCCAGGTTTTGAACCCATCATTAAATTAAGCTCATTTTTCTTTGTCAATTCATAAATCCTACTTGTTCCTCTTCCACTAATTAGGACAGTTCCATCTCTTGAAAATGTCATTCCACCAGGTGCTGAAATGAGAAATTGATTTTTTAAAGTCAGTGTGGTTCCTAAAAGAATGGAAGTAAATTGATAAACAATTCCAGCATCTAAATCTGTTACGTATAATTGATCATTATTCACATCTGCATATACTCGTTCAGGTCTCACAAAACCTGCAAATGGTTTTGAGGTTGTTCCTGCAAAATTAAGAGTTAATCGTGTGGGAACATTCTCCGTACCAATAGATTCATAATAATTTTTTGTAATGATTGCATTGTAGGAATCGACAAAAAGCCATTCGGTTCGATTTTTTTGTTTGGGATTTCTGTAGGCAGAGACAGAAGCAACATTTCGAAAATTCAAAGGTAGCTCAATTTCTCGCAATTCCATTTTTGATTTGCACTGATTATTGGAGCCCAATGTTGGACATGAGACGAGTCCACTCCAACTTGCCTTAATAATCTATTGTTGTTGTTGTTGTGAAATGTGAATTGAGAGTGAAACGCCAAATGCAAACAGTATGTCCAAATTTGGAAGATGCAAAAGTTCAGTGATATGAAAATCAACAAATTTGAAAAATATTAAATAAATTTGAAAATTATCATATCAATAAATTTGAAAATTCTAAACGTACCTTTGTTCCATCACTCATAAATGCATTTGTGATCACAAGAGTTACATTTCCTTCCTGAACAAAATCACTCGATAATGCCAAACTTGTTGGAAATGCCAAATTCGATAACCTTCCATCATTGACTGCAGGTAACACATCATCACGATCACTAATGACAGTCTCAATAATGCCAGTTTGTAAATTAATTTTCCTAATTCGAACATTATTCGTATCACAAAAGTATAATTCATAATTATTTGTAAGCATGTTATAATGACAGAATAAACCACGAGGATGGTTGAGTTGTGCATCCACACCGAGTCCTCCGTCTCCACTGACATTTGACATTCCAGCGAGTGTCGAGAGTTTGTAAAAAGCAGTCGACGACGGCTTCGAAGGAGATGAAGGATTTTGTTGTGCTCCATATTTTGTGAATGGAAGAGTGGATGGAGGATTCCAAAATGTTCTCATGGAGGATATGAAAAATGAAGAAGTGGAACTCTGTTGAACTGTTGTGGTGGATCGAATGGGTTTATCATCTGGTCGAAAAAATTTAATGTAACATATTGAGATGATGATTATGATGGGTAGTAGTAATAGTAGTAGTAGTAGAAGAAGTGTGATCGCGTAGCATCGATAACGAGTGGTTTTGGGAAGGTGAGTGGGTTGGTGTCGGTGCATTTTTTTGGAAAAGCTGTCACTTGTAGAACAAAAGAATTCAAACTAATTTCAATAATTATAATTGTTTTATTCATTCAACGATTCGAGCAAAGGTGAATTGTGCATAGAATCTAATATGAATTATTGATAAGGTTGTGGAGGATAGCCACCTTGTGGAGGATATCCAGTTTGTGGTGGATAACCGGTTTGAGGAACATAAGGATTAGTTCCATAAGGTTGTTGTGGCATGTAACCTGTTTGAGGTGGATATCCAGTTTGAGGTGGGTAACCTGTTTGTGGTGGATAGCCAGTTTGTGGATAACCAGTTTGTACTGGATATCCGGTTTGTGGAGGATAACCAGTAGTTGGAGGATAAACTGGTTGAGATCCACCAATGACTGTGGTTGTGGTGGTAGTGGTTGTTTGACCGAGAGTGGAGAAGGTACCAGAGTAGCCAGTTCCATGATATCTCATCCCACCTGTGATGGGTATTGAACACAAATTGTTTCAACAATAGTTTTTCAATTATTCCCAATCCATTCAGGTACATGAATGAAAAAGGATAAAATCGGAGATGACAAGTGTTGTCAATCAAACTCAAATTGTGTCTTTCTTATTACTTACCTGCCATGATGAACAAGTAGGCATTGATAAATTCATCCATAGTAATGACACCATTTCTATCACGATCCATCATTTTGAAAAGATGCTTAGCCTCATGCTTGTGAACTCCCATATGAGTCAAAGCCTTCTTGAATTCCTTCTTCTTTAAAACTCCGTTGCGATCTTTATCGAACATGTAATAGGTTTGAATGGCTTGATTTTGCCACATGGGTCCGTTTTGCATCAAGTGTGGAGGCTGCACGAACAGAGAGAGAGAAGTTTAAAGAATAAATCCATTGATCAGGAAAAAGGTCAGAGTTGATTCGTTCAGAATCCATATATTCATCAATATGGAATCATCATCATCATGGAAATAAGAAGATCATTATTGGCATCAACCGTTCACAAGTGATAAATGTCCATCATCCATAATGTTTCAGATCCGATCATCACAGAGATCGATAACGAAAAATAGTATGAAACATGAAACTGAACACACCCAACCATCAACATCTCTACTACTCACCACTTGAAATCCTGTAGGAATCCATGCTGGGTTACCATACCAGAAAGTCATTTTGTGTGAGATTGGTGTGTGTTGAGAAATGATCAGATTCAAATCGAAAATATCGATATATTTTTTTTGGTCTTGATTGGACCAATCCTTCTATTATTTGTTTTTTGCGAAACTTGACCACTCAAACAGCCACTTCTGTTGTTCTCGCTCCTGAAATGAACTTGAATTCCTAATACTGATTGGACAAGAGGCGCCCTCTGAAGGAGATCGAACTGAGTCATACAAGTTCTTTACAAACGTTTGGACAGGTATGTTATAAATGTTAAATAAAAATATGGACGAAATGACAAGTTTGAAAAAAAGAAAAAAACATCCCATCGTACGACCAAATTCTTATAAAGACTTGCCAACCTTCTACTCCATGTGGACGAACAAGGAAGAATATGAAGATGTTGATCCAGGAATTGTTCATTGAAAGTTGTTTCTAAGGGGGTATATATAGAATCTCCAACATCTGAGTTTTTGTTGTAGTCTCTAAGGTGTTCAGATTCAATTTTATGTTACGAATATATCTTTAGAGGAGATTGAATAAGTCACAACAACATTCAAACAACTGTTGAAAAATCACTGAGTTGCTTCGGGAATTGGAAAAGCCAATTGATCATCCTTGTTGTAATTGGGATGATCCATTCATCACACTTCGTCTTGAAAAAAATTTCGCGTTCCCATCATTTTCTTCATCATGGCGTTTGTTGCACTTTCTCCGAAGGAGTTGTTGATTGGAGCCTTGTGTGTGCTTGTTCTTCTCACCTTTTTCTCCACAACCATTATCTCCTCTCTTTATGCCTTGGATATTCGTATGGCAACTACTACTACAAGTAAAATCACCAAGAAGGTTTTAGGTCGTCCGAATATTCCTCTCAAGAAATTAAATATTATTCCTCACTCATTGTCTGTGAGCGGATTGAGCTCGGGAGGTTTTATGGCTGTTCAGTTCCAATTTGCGTACAGTTCAAGCATTGTTGGAGCTGGTATTTTCGCTGGTAAGTAGGTCTTTTGAATCCAATGATGATATCATTGAACTATTTCAATAATGATCATTCATTTGTGTTTATGATGCGTGTCGGAACTGATGATGGCGTATTTTTACCTGAAATGTTTGGTTCTGGTATTGATGACATTTCGATGGTCTAATTCACCACTTTCCCACGAACAATCTTTCAAACTCATTTGGATGAAATCTTGTGAACTTTCTCGACCTCATGGTTGGATTTCTGTCCATGACTGTTGATAAAAAAAAGGTGGTCCATACTATTGCGCTCAAGGACAAATGGCCAATGCTTTCGATCAGTGCATGTATGCTGCTCTTCCAATTGATTTGAATGCTTTGCAACAAGTATTACAAGATTATGAGAGTTCAGGAAAAGTGGATCGTCTTTCCAATATCAAGTCACACAAAATTTTCTTATTTAGTGGTACCTCAGATAATACAGTGAACACTGCTGTCATGAAGACCCTCTATCAACAATATCAACAATTTGGAGTTCCATCCTCAAATATTAATGTTACATTTAATGTTCCTGCTGGCCATGCTTGGATTACAAATGGTACGTGTTGTCACATTCAGTATTTTTTCATGTTCTAACAAGATCGTTGTTCAACCGTAACATTGGTCATGCAACACATTTGCTATGAATAATTTGGAAACATGTAATTGGTGATATGCTTTAATTTTGACACACTCATGTTCACTCATATATACTCACAACAGACTATGGAAATGATTGTTCTGTCACTCAGAGTCCTTGGATTAACAATTGTAACCTTCGTGGTGCTTTACGTGTGTTGCAAACCATTTATTCCAACAACATTACCGACAGCACACAAGCAGTAGATCGAAATTTATTCACCTACGATCAATCTGGTTCTTTCTCTGGTACGGACATGGATGAGAAGGGTTACATTTACATTCCAACCGCTTGCCAACAAAATACAGCATGTAAGATTCATGTTGCATTCCATGGCTGCGAACAAGGTGTGTCCTATGTGCAAGAACAATTTGTTCAATACACTGGATTGAATGCAATTGCTGAAAAGAATAATATTATTGTTGTCTATCCTCAAGTGACCTCTGGTGGCTTTGAGAATATTAATGGATGTTGGGATTGGTGGTCATATTCAGGACCTGAATATGCTAACAAGAGAGGCTCTCAAATGAGTGCTGTAGCTAATGTGGTCAAAGCTCTCGGTGGTGACATTGTTGTTTAATTAAAGCAACTACTTCTGTTCTCTGGATGCTACACATAACCTTTTACATCAAACACATTTGCTCTGTTGAAAGTAAAACAGAGGTTTATTGTAGAGCGCCGAGAACCTGTTCAAATCATGGTCAAGAAAGACAATCCAGATCGAGTATTTTGCTTCACACTGTAAGAAAGGTCATTCGTAAATTGTGAAAGTCTTCGAGAAAAGTTTTGGAATGATTTCCAATCATGTTCATCATATGAATCTAGCTTCATCACTAATCTCACAAGCAGTTGTTGTTTTTGTTCATTGGTCAATTTTTGAACAAGCTTGTTATCACTACTCAAAAATTCTTGGATATAGTTGGCAAAGTGATTCCAATTTCCTGCATTGACCATGTTGAAAATGGTGAGCAGTAGATCATTCTTATACAAGCTGTGACTTTTGGCAATGAGAATATTTAAGAAGGCATTCATGAAACTATCCATAATAGAAAGGTTGCCCAAGCTTGGAATGCGTTGCTTGAAAATTGGTCGTTCATAGAATTTGTGGTGATCGTTCAAACTCTCCAAATGAGCCAAATTAGTCTTGAAAATAGTAATATCAGTCGAAAAGAAGGAATTCAAAAAGCATTCCATTATGAAACAAAACTCTTCAAATGCCTCATTACTAGTGCATTGCATTTCTTGGAATTCATTGTTTATCATTTGTGCTGAAAAGAAATGCTTCCAATTATAGTGAAGAATTCCGTAAAGCATGTCATAATAATAGGGCAACACTTCAATGGCACCAACGTTACCAGATAGTTTTCCTTCTCCAACATTTTTCAGTTCAGGATAAAGTAAATTTCTACTGATGTAAATAATTTTTCCAATAGTTCCTGCATATTTTCCTGAACCATCTGATACGAGTGCTTTTAACAATTTTAAAAATTGAGTCAACACATTTCTACCAATAGGCTCTTTCATGAAAAGGCTCATAGAAGAAGATCTTGTCATAATATCCATGAATGTGTTGATAATTCCATTGATATATTCGTGGCCAACTTCTGCCTTCCAGTCATCAAACAGGTTAATTTGTAAATCAATAATGACTTCTAAGAGTGCAAGGTGTGTCTTATCGGTACTATGATTGAGTGTAAAATTCATCAAATTTACAATAAGATCTGGAGCGGTTACTTTCTTCATTACCTCAAAACCGACTTGTTTGCATTGTTTAGGTTGATGTTTGATATTTCTCAAAACACTTTGGGAAATTTTGAATAACAGAGAAATGAATTGAACCAACTCGCTGTTATGCTGAGTATTGAGCATTTGAATTGCTTGTTCGAACGGAGTAATGAGCTGTGAGCCCAATAAATTATTGTACATTTCATACACAACCGTTTGGGCTTTTTTGGTATCCATATTTTTCACAGTCAATGGAATAATTCTTATTCTATTCAAAATGCTCACAGACACAGAGACATACAGTTTTGAGATAATATTTTCTGCATTTTCCAACAATGGAGGATAACGTGCAGATAGAGAGGAGAGCATTGTATGCATGTTGGGAATAATAACCTCATTGAAGGATTTAATCTCTTCAATAGAGGTAGAAGTAATATGCTTATAAGCAATGGCGTTCCAAGAAGGAGGCGTCTGCAATGTGTAATCCAATTGTGAAAGAGCAGAAGTCATTAAGAGCAACAGACTAACAGCTGAAGATACAATCTCATAGGGAATGATGAAATTGGTCGCAGAGCTCGATAAAACTAAGGACTGTGCAATATTTTCGATAATACTTGTAACCAATACTACATATTGATTTTGCATCTCGGCAAGATCAGATGAAACATTATGTGAGGAATTTTGTTTGGAAAATGCTTCCAGAATGCCTTTGGAAATACTCGATCCAAACAAAAAGATCCATCTCGTGTACTGTTGTAGGAATGAAAAAGTTTCACCTGTTAATCTAAATAATCCAAGTGTGCTCGAGTGAGGATGTGAACTCTTCAACAAGAGAGCAAGTTGAGAATTGTTATCAGAGAAAATGTTTCGAATACCCATATTCTGTATTGTCAATACTTTGGAAATAACTGTTGTGGAAATGGAAAACATTGTTTCAAAGTGGCAAACCATCACATTGGATAATCGAGTGAGAGTAATTAATGCAGAGCGAACATCTTTACAAACGGTTCTCATGTAATCAACTTCTTCTGAACTCAGAAGTTGTTGCTGTTGAATTTTGGATGGAAGTAGCTTTCCAAATAAATTTTGTGTAAACTCAACATCCACCAAAATATTGAATTTTTCAATGATCAACTGGACGGTTTCATTTGGGAAAAGCTCTGCAATATTTCCAACCACATCAATACAAATTTCCAAATAATTGTCAAGTTCTGTAGAATCGTGTACATCTTTCTTTTCATCATCCAATTCGTTTAAATATTCAAGATCAATGTTAGCAGAAAGTTTGGTGTTAAAATAATTTTTCATATCTCTAAAGTTGGTTCTTCTTAATACATCATCAACTAAGCTTAGTAGAGCTCTCTTGAAAAATTCAAAATGGGTATATGATGTCAAATCATCAAAAGAGTTCATCATTGAATCTAAGAATTGATTCCAAATCGTAATTGCTGTTTGATAGTTATCAGTTGTAAATTGCAATGTAGTATACGAAAAAAGAATTTCAATAAATGTTGTAACTGGAAAGTTCAGTCCAAGCCAAGCAAGTTCTGCAGAAACATTCTCAGGACTTTCACATAATAAAATTCTGGAAAGATGATTCTCAGAAAATCCTTGAAGAATGAGATTCATTTTGTGAACAAATTCTTCGTGCTGACCTTGTGAAAACTTATCTACCAAATTTTCCTTTTTTGAAACTATCAATGTGTGATAATGATATTCATTCAACGTTTCAAAATGTTAAGGCAATCATTTTGAGTCAATGGTTCTAATGACTTGTCATGACACTTACTATCATTGATATTGAATAAATTGATGTAATTTTGAAGTAGCTGTAACATGGTGGAATACATGGTGTTCATTAGTGTTCCTAATAATTGTGCATTTTGTTGGCCTAATCCTGTACTTCTCATTGGTTTGGAGATTATTTCATTAAAGCAGTTTAATGCTTTAATACTGATATCTGAAACAACGTTTTCAATATTTTCTTTTGCTTTTTC
Organism: Naegleria fowleri; assembly: GCF_008403515.1. Lineage (NCBI taxonomy): Eukaryota > Heterolobosea > Eutetramitea > Acrasida > Naegleriidae > Naegleria > Naegleria fowleri. The sequence continues at coordinate 7,756 of NW_025407941.1, read as the reverse complement.
TAATATATTTAGAAGTAGTGTGTAATTTTAAAATCCAATTTTCTTTGAAAAACACTTACCCAATGATGAAGTACAATTATGAATATTAAAGTAGAGAGAGGAGTATTGAACAATATTTGAAAAGAGAGTAGAGTGTGACAATAAATATTTTTCAATTGGGCTGACCCATGACAACACGTGAGTCAAACAATCCAATGAGGAAATGGTAATTTCAGAAACGGATTTGAATTGTTGGAACAATTGTTCTAGTAATTGTGAATTGTTTTCTATAATAGAAGTTTGCAGATTCCAACGGGCGGGTTATAACGTGGTCAATTCAAGACCAACTCTATACTTACCTATGAAGGCACGTAAAACAGTTCCATAATATCCTGGATATAATGAGGATAGAATACTTTCTAAAAACCGTAACAAATCATCAACAACAATCAACATTGAATTATATAGAGACTCTTTTCTATCTTCCGGAATATCATCTTTATCCTGTTTACTCTCTCCACTCATATTTGAAATTTCTTCCGACAACATTTGTAAAATTGTTAACGCAACTACTGCTGTTTCCGAGTTGTTTCCAATTTGAAATATTTGTGGCAATAAATTTGGCCAATTTTGTGGCCATTCCATCTTGGCAATTTCCACCACAACTTTACAAGCTTTTCTCCAGATGGGTGTTGCAAAGTGCTGTGATTGTAAACATAAAAGATGATGATTCAGTTTGATGTGAACATTCAAAATGGATGACAATAAATTAAGAGAAAAGTAAGTCAAAAAATATGGAAATACCCATTCATTCAATTCAAATTCAATTAATAGTAACAAGTGGCCAGTATACTTACTCTAAAATTAGGTAAAATGTTCGTCATTAACACATTTTCAACTTGTTGTCTCTCCTCGAGAGTCATTTGATTTTGCCAATACTCCACATGATGGACACTCTCCTCCAATAATGTCAAGGCAAACCATTGAACATGCTGTAAAGATGATGCATTAATGGATGAAGCCGAAGACATTAGGAGCAGCAAACCTTTCTTCCAACAATCTCTATCGGAACCAAATGAGCGTTGAAGCATAGTTTCGATATTGGTTTGTTGCTGCTGATTTTGTTGTGTCATTCCTGGGGTAGAAATGTACAACGTTCCAGAATAATATAAATCCAACAAGGATTGAAGCTTTTCTAACGAAAGGGAAGTTCCTGTTGCAGGATCAATGGGACCCTCTTGAAACCCAAGCAAGGGGGATGATGAGTGCTCCATCTCGAAAAAAAGATTGTGTGTATTTTTTTTAAAATTGAAATAAAAATATTATTGTTTACTTTGAACACACGAATTTCATTGATCCCAATTCCGTGAAACGGAATTGATTCTTTTGTTTCTCTACTCAATAAATAATTGGTATTTTCTCTACTCAAAAGTTGGAGGATGTAGCTCAAACATTTGATTGTGTTCAAAGTTGAAGACCTCTGTGGTTGAGGAAGAGTCTTCATTCGAAATCGCAATGTACATTGCTTCCTCTGCAGAAGATGAAGAGCCATAAGAATTGATTTCTGATGCAGACACATGTGTATGACCATTTGTGTAATTTTCACCTTCGTTGGAAAAAATATCAGTTTCTTCGCTGTCACTACTCAATAAATAATTGGTATTCTTGCGATTTGCTAATACGGAGGTGCAGTGATGACGAGTGTTATTACTATTGTGAAGAGAGTGATTGAAGTGGACATGTGTGGAATGAGGTAAGGATTGGGTTTGTTTGATTCTTGAATCATGTTGATTATCTTCTTCACTGCTACTACTCGATTCCTCATTGTCACTACTTTCAGGCACTCGTTCGTCGCTACTACTCGAGGATGTTTCATCCTCATTATCATGGTTAGTGATTGGATGATGACGATGAAGGGTTTCGCTGGCACGTGTTGCACGTGCAGATATTGTCTGTAGTGTTGAAGGTTGTGTCGACTGGTTGTCATCATGATAGGTCTCATCATCTTCATCCTCTTCAGAGGTTTCATCAGAGTTGTTAAATTTTGATACTTGTTGTTGTTGAATGATTGATCTTCTACCAAGACTAATGATTCTCGTCAAACTTTTTGGTATGATTGTTTTGTTTTTCTTATTGAGGAAGAAATGGCAGATTAAAGTCGAATATGGAACTTCTGGAATAACTTGGCGATGCAATTCTCGTAGACAACCATTATAGAGATAAAATTGACAAAGTGCATTGAAAACTTTCAATGACTGTTCCTGAGTGAGGAGAGGTTGGGAAGTGATTTGCATGGGATGATCCTTAATAAATCTCTTGGCCTGATGTAAATCCAAGTTGAACATGTGTAATATTTCTAAGGCCTTGTCTTGGCGATAATCGTCAGGATTTTTCACAATTTTCAAACAAAACTTTTCAAATGCCTCCAATTTTTCGATAGTGTCACAAATTGAGTTCTTTGGACACGTTTCAGCAACACTGGGTACCATTAATTCTAGAGGACTCCATATACATTGCCCAATTTTTTGTGAGTACCATATTGGGAATTGTTTGGGTTTTGGGCAAAGGGTTGGAAGTGTGGCTTGATGCATGGAGCCAATTTTACAAGAATGTTCACCATGGTCAGTCTGACTTGCATGTTGATTTAGAGATGAGTCGAAAGACGATGAGAGAGGAGTTGTTCTTGTTACAGAGTCTCTCGGAGAGGATAAATATAGTCTGGCATGGGGAGAAATTTGATTGTTAGGAGGAGTGTGAAATGGAATGGATTTGGATGTTTGGTGGGAGCTTGGAGAATATTGAGGTGAGGAAGATGGAGTTTGATTTAGAAGACTAGTGTTGTTGTTGTTGTTGTTGTTGGAAGAGGAGGGGGTGGATATGAAGAATGGTGGGTTGTCAGAGCTATGATTATTATTGGTCCTTAATGGAGTTGGTGTTGTTTTGGTTTGTAATGTAGAGCTAGGTGTTAGAGTATTGGAGGAGGAGGAGGCAGATTTGATTGATGATGATGATGTGGAGGTTGCTGATGCATTTGGTGTGGTGATTAATGGAATGCTAGCTGGTGAATTTCCCTTGGGAGGTTTTGTAGCAATAGTTTTGTTCTTTGCCACTAAGGGAGATGAAGGAGGCATGTGCACGGTATGAACATTTTGTGATGGTCTTGCAACTTGAGAGTTGGTGACACTTCTTCCTAAAGTTTTTTGAGAAGTACTCGGTAATTCATCACTGACGTCTTCATTCTCTTCAATAGGGTTCTTTTTCTTCTTTTTAGAGGGAGTTTCACATGTTGGTTGAGATGATTGATGTGATGTGAGGGATGAAGATGCTGTTGGTACTGAAGAGGTGGTGGCAGGTTTAACAATGTTGTTGGTAGTGGTTACTGTGTTTCCACTGTGGTTATTGTGGTTGGAAGACTCATCAGTCGTATTGTTGAGGGTGGTTGAAGAGAGGGCGATGGTTGAATTTGTAGACTTTGTTGAAGCATTTGTGGTGGGAATTGTTGCGGCTGTTCTTGTCCTGTTGTGGATGGGAGTTTGTACTGCTTCGTCGCTTGAGGAGGAGCTTGTGTACACACCTCCAGCATGATTTGGCGATGCTTGGTGTCGCGAGGAGTCATGATTAATGTCGTGATGATGCATCATGAGAATGGAGCGATGCTGACCAATGCCAGAACATTCTGAAGAAGAGGATGAAAGAACCTCTATGACCTCTGTTTTAAATGACATTCAAAGGATCGCATATTCAAGAAACAAACATTAAGAGGAATATCACACATTCAACAAACACATGTGGCCAAAACGTCAACATTTTCGAAAGTAAGGGTTTTGTAAACTTGGTGGTTGCGAAATTTTTTGGATTTCGTCACTTACCTGGTTCTGATGGCTGCTGTGATGACGTTGCTTTTGTTCGTTTGTTGTTGTTGAAGTTGTTCGATACTTTTTCTCCCGTGTTGGTGGTTTTGTTGTATTGTTGTTGATGATGTTGAGATTTCCTTCGTAAAGAAGAGGAAGAGGAAAAGGCAACAGTTCTCTCGTTCTTGTGGTCCTCATAATAAAGTTCATCCAATTTTCGTTTCATTGCTTGCTCTTTCTGGACCGAAAAATCTTCAATGTATGGAGTAGCAGCCATGACGTTGTTGTTGTTGCTATTGGTGTGTTTACGATGCTTCGGGGTCATTGGTCCTCGGTGTTTTATGTTTGGTGATGGTAATGATGATTGGTTCGGGCTATATGATGGTAGTTGTAGACTAGGGTGACTCTTGAGAAAGAAAAGCAGTAAAAGCAATCCGTTAAATTAAAAATTTTTCTTTGTCGTTTTGGCTAATATTTTGACAAGACTTTAATCTAGGGCAAAAATTGTTGATTCACAACAACACCCACTGACAAGCATCATGACCATATCAATATTAATGATGTCATTTGTATCATCTTTGAATTCAACTGAAGATTAAGAATGATGTTTGACATGAGGGATTCAGCTTGCTCCCAACACAAAATGTCAAAGGCCCTCGTGGGGTATCGTCATCCAAGACCTTAGAATAGAGAAATCAAACTCTAGTAGAATAATTCCCAAGCGGTTGAATGTGGGTTTTTCATATCCTACCTCCATGAGCGTTGTTCTGTGAAAGACCCACACCAACACCTCAACGAATTCATTCACTACAACAGCCAAACTGTCATTTCCACCTAAATTTACTTGTTCTCCATCAATAATTCAAAATCTTTCTCAGCTCTTCGTAATAATTGTCGATCACTCACACTGGTCACATTATTGGTCTTCCATCTCTCATAAAATTCGTGCATAATGCCAGAGCAATATTTTGGCTTTTGTTTTGGGCAGCCAGCCAAGTGCATGATATAAGCAATACCTTCTGAATAGTCCTTTAAATAGGCGTTCAAGACTCTCTTATAGGTCACTCGCACGTGCTCATCGAGACCATATTTAATCTCCATGGTGAATGGTGTCTGCTCTGCATACCAATGCATCGAGTAAGGTAAATATTTCCACGAAGTTTGCACTCGTCTCAATACATTTCGTGACCATTCTGAATTTCTCATGAAGAAAATTCCACTATTAATTCCTGCATTAATATCATAGGAAATTATTAAATCAATTTTGTGATCTTTTTTTCTCCAATCGGCTTTTTTCGAAATTTCAATGATATCTTCTAAAGTCAATTCATGTCTCAAAATGATTGCATCCGAGTCAATCCAAATCACCCATTCATAATTCTCAAGTTGTGCTTCAACCATTGGAATTTTATTCCAAGCTGGTTTGATGAAGATGGAGTTTTTGTAAAATGGTTGTTGATAGACAATCATGTCATAGCCATGTTTGTAGGCATAAAATAATTTGTTGATCGTTGATATGGATCCAATATCATGATAATCACTTGTGTAGAATGAAACGAGAGCAATATTGGACTTGGATTTCTCTCTCCGAAAAATCATAGGTGTGTTTTTGGAGAAGTCAACCTTACTCCGAAAACGTTTCAATGTTAAATACAATAGGCTGAAAAGTAAAGAGAAGAAAAAGAGCAGAGTTAATGTTATCAGAAAACACCCGAAGAGCGGCCTTCGTTTGGACAGCAGCGAGCTGACGAGAATGTTCGACATTATTTTTTTTAGTTGTTTCATTCTATGATTTTCCAACTCGCCTTCTTCATTAACCTTGCCATCATTATCCTCACCAAATCATGAATTTCAATAATGATTTTGAAAATGAATTATTGGCTCCTTCATGTTTGTATTTTTTCGTCTGGATGTAAAAAAAAAAATTAAAAAAATGGTGATATTTTGCCCCCTTAATCGTTTTACTTTGGGCAGCGGGATGGTTTTGGAGAACAACATACAATCGGTCTCAAGATGAAAAAGATATGAAGAAAGGAAAAGATGAAAAAGATTTGTAGCAAAAAAGGAATCTGAAAATGAGTCATCTTGTCATATTTCTTGGTTTTTATAATTACAAGTTCAAAAGAAGAATGGATAAAAGAAGGGTAATGACATCAAGAAAGATATTCAAGCCTTGGAGGCTGTTGAGCATCTTTGGGTTTGGGTTTGGGTTTGGGTTTGGGTTTGGGTTTGGGTTTGGGTTTGGGTTTGGGTTTGGGTTTGGGTTTGGGTTTGGGTTTGGGTTTGGGTTTGGGTTTGGGTTTGGGTTTGGGTTTGGGTTTGGGTTTGGGTTTGGGTTTGGGTTTGGGTTTGGGTTTGGGTTTGGGTTTGGGTTTGGGTTTGGGTTTGGGTTTGGGTTTGGGTTTGGGTTTGGGTTTGGGTTTGGGTTTGGGTTTGGGTTTGGGTTTGGGTTTGGGTTTGGGTTTGGGTTTGGGTTTGGGTTTGGGTTTGGGTTTGGGTTTGGGTTTGGGTTTGGGTTTGGGTTTGGGTTTGGGTTTGGGTTTGGGTTTGGGTTTGGGTTTGGGTTTGGGTTTGGGTTTGGGTTTGGGTTTGGGTTTGGGTTTGGGTTTGGGTTTGGGTTTGGGTTTGGGTTTGGGTTTGGGTTTGGGTTTGGGTTTGGGTTTGGGTTTGGGTTTGGGTTTGGGTTTGGGTTTGGGTTTGGGTTTGGGTTTGGGTTTGGGTTTGGGTTTGGGTTTGGGTTTGGGTTTGGGTTTGGGTTTGGGTTTGGGTTTGGGTTTGGGTTTGGGTTTGGGTTTGGGTTTGGGTTTGGGTTTGGGTTTGGGTTTGGGTTTGGGTTTGGGTTTGGGTTTGGGTTTGGGTTTGGGTTTGGGTTTGGGTTTGGGTTTGGGTTTGGGTTTGGGTTTGGGTTTGGGTTTGGGTTTGGGTTTGGGTTTGGGTTTGGGTTTGGGTTTGGGTTTGGGTTTGGGTTTGGGTTTGGGTTTGGGTTTGGGTTTGGGTTTGGGTTTGGGTTTGGGTTTGGGTTTGGGTTTGGGTTTGGGTTTGGGTTTGGGTTTGGGTTTGGGTTTGGGTTTGGGTTTGGGTTTGGGTTTGGGTTTGGGTTTGGGTTTGGGTTTGGGTTTGGGTTTGGGTTTGGGTTTGGGTTTGGGTTTGGGTTTGGGTTTGGGTTTGGGTTTGGGTTTGGGTTTGGGTTTGGGTTTGGGTTTGGGTTTGGGTTTGGGTTTGGGTTTGGGTTTGGGTTTGGGTTTGGGTTTGGGTTTGGGTTTGGGTTTGGGTTTGGGTTTGGGTTTGGGTTTGGGTTTGGGTTTGGGTTTGGGTTTGGGTTTGGGTTTGGGTTTGGGTTTGGGTTTGGGTTTGGGTTTGGGTTTGGGTTTGGGTTTGGGTTTGGGTTTGGGTTTGGGTTTGGGTTTGGGTTTGGGTTTGGGTTTGGGTTTGGGTTTGGGTTTGGGTTTGGGTTTGGGTTTGGGTTTGGGTTTGGGTTTGGGTTTGGGTTTGGGTTTGGGTTTTGGGTTTGGGTTTGGGTTTGGGTTTGGGTTTGGGTTTTTGGGTTTTGGGTTTGGGTTTGGGTTTGGGTTTGGGTTTGGGTTTGGGTTTGGGTTTGGGTTTGGGTTTGGGTTTGGGTTTGGGTTTGGGTTTGGGTTTGGGTTTGGGTTTGGGTTTGGGTTTGGGTTTGGGTTTGGGTTTGGGTTTGGGTTTGGGTTTGGGTTTGGGTTTGGGTTTGGGTTTGGGTTTGGGTTTTGGGTTTGGGTTTGGGTTTGGGTTTTGGGTTTGGGTTTTGGGTTTGGGTTGGGTTTGGGTTTGGGTTTGGGTTTGGGTTTGGGTTTGGGTTTTGGGTTTGGGTTTGGGTTTGGGTTTGGGTTTGGGTTTGGGTTTTGGGTTTGGGTTTGGGTTTGGGTTTAGGTTTGGGTTTGGGTTTGGGTTTGGGTTTG